>NC_071102.1:45620000-45762500 GCF_024256425.1 Clarias gariepinus | reverse complement strand
CATCAAAGCACACATTCGCACCTTTCTCCTGTTCATCAGAGTGAAGAACGATCACAGCCGCTAGTTTGTTGTTGTGCACACGAGGTCGTTTAACTGTTCTAGGTTCCGTATTAAAAGGTTCTGAGCAGTGCGTACACCACCAGAATTATTATTTCTATACAAACTTAGCAAATAATTCACTCCTACCACACAGCATGGAAATGTATGAATAGTTCAGAGAGCGCCACCTGTAGGATTATTAAAAAACAGCGACGTTTTACCGCCTTGAACACCTCCAAAGTCTCAGAACTCGACTCGACAGTGAACGCACGCGTTGAGAAGCTGCGAGCGCTGAGTGTGCACAGGCAGCTTCTAACTTGAGCATGTGGGGCACTTTGTTTCCACTGAGAGTGATTTGAGACACATCCTCTAGCTCATGAAGATCGTTCCCGTACACCGTGCCGTTATACTGGACACAGCTCTTGGGTTACACCCTCTCCTCCGGCTCTGTCCTAAATGACATTCCGTAGTGCGCTCCTAACCTGAGGGTCAAACCAAACGTCTTTTCTAGTCATGAAGCCGTGGCTTTTCTGGGAAAACGGTACGAGTCACTGTGCTGAGTGTGTACCGAGTCCTCCTGAGGTTGATGATGTGTACCGCTCTGCATGAACCTCGTCATCTTTGTTTGCTCTTTCTCTCTCTCTCTCTCTCTCACACACACACACACAGTGCGTGAGGGCCGTAATTATGGCTTGAGGCACAGGGTCATGGACTTTGAGTCAGTCTGTAATCAAGGCTTGGGCTTATTTTAATTGCACAGTAAACTGGATATGCACAACAGAAGGGTGTGGTTATGCACACGTGTGTGTGTGTGTGTGTGTGTGTGTGTGTGTGTGTAGCTTTTGTATATAAGAGATCACCAGGGATTTGTTCTAACCTGTATATCTTGGGAGTGTTTCTCACCCATCTTCCATTTTTAATCTCTTCATTCTTTTCTCTTCATTCACTTCATCAGCTTCGTCTGTGCTCAAGTGTGTCTCACCTCCCACCACACACACACACACACACACACACACACACACACAAACACACTCCCTTCATTTATGTTACATGACACATCATGGTCTTTAGAGACAAACAGGACACGCCTTCTTCACTGAGACTAACACACACATGCACAAACAAAGACCACGCCTCCTTCAGTAACACTGACCCTGAAAGGACACACCTCCTCCAGTGACACTCTGAGACTGACACACACACACACACACACAAAGGCCATGCCTCCCTTATTGAGACTGTCCCTGAAAGGACACACCTCCTTCAGTGACACTGTGAGACTGACACACGCACACACACACACACACACACAAAAGCCTCGCCTCCTTAAATGACCCCGCCTCCTTCATTGAGACTGGTAGACACAGGCCACGCCTCCTACAGTGAGACTGACACACACGCCTCCTTCACTGACCGTTAAAGGCCTCGCCTCCCCCAATGGTCCTACAAGGGCCACGCCTCATTTACTGAGGCTGATACACACAGGCCACGCCTCCTTCAATGAAATTTATACACACAGGACACGCCTCCTTCACTGAGACTGATACAGGCCACGCCCCCTTCACTGAAACTGAAACAGGCCATGCCTCCTTCACTGACACTCAAGCAACTTTTATTTTCATCAGGCTTTAGCTACTTTTGACTGGAAGTACAAGTAGGCAACACCAACCGTCTGAATGAAAGCAAACTGTCCTCCGGGGGACAAGGAGGACAAAGCACCAGGAGGACACACAAGCAGAAAATTTTGTTAGAAATGGGGGGGTATGAGATGACAGCTGGCTGAAAGGAATGTGAATGTGACAGAAAAAACAACACAAAGTTAATTTCAGTCCCCGGCTCTCTATAATACTCTATAATACTCCGTAATACTCTTTAATACTCTATAACACCCTATAATGCTTTATAACACTCTATAATACTCAACACTATATAATACTCAATAACACTCTATAATACTCTATAGCACCCTATAATACTCTATAACACTCTATTATACTCTATAGCACCCTATAATACTCTATAACACTCTATAATACTCAACACTATATAATACTCAATAACACTCTATAATACTCTATAGCACCCTATAATACTCTATAACACCCTATAATACTCTATAACACTATATCATTTTATAATACTCTATAACACTCTATAATACTGAATAACACTATAATACTCAATAACACTCTATAACACTTTATAATACTCTATAACACTCAATAACACCCTGTAATACAGGGTGGGCCATTTATATGGATACACCTTAATAAAATGGGAATGGTTGGTGATATTAACTTCCTGTTTGTGGCACATAAGTATATGTGAGGGGGAAAACTTATAAAGCAGTTATTAGCAGTTTGCTAACTGTAGCATGGGAGATGGGTGGTCTCGTAGTGCATTGAAATCTGCTGCAATGACCCGGTTAGTGCGTTCACCAGACATCAACACACAATTTCTATCCACTCCTCACGTGTCATTAATATGTAAACTGCTAATAACTGCTTTATAAGTGGTCAGAAACGTGTAAATAACTCATGAAAGAATAAAGTTATGTTAAAACCAAGCACACCATTGTTTTCTTGTAAAATTCCCAATATGTTTGATGTGTCACATGACCCTCTTCCTATTGAAAAAATAAAAGTTGGATCCAAAATGGCCACTATGGCCACCACCCATCTTGAAAAGTTTTCCCTCTCACATATACTAATGTGCCACAAACAGGAAGTTAATATCACCAACCATTCCCATTTTATTGAGGTGTATCCATATAAATGGCCCACCCTGTACTTTATACCACTCTATAATACGCTATAACACTATAATACTCTATAACACTCAATAACACCATATAATACTCAATAACACTCTATAATACTCTATAACACTCTATAACACTATAATACTCAATAACACTATATAATACTCAATAACACTCCATAATACTCTATAACACTATAATACTATATAACAGTCTATAATACTCTATAACACTCTATAATACTCTATAACACTCTATAATGCTCAATAACACTCTAAAATACTCTATAATACTATAACACTCTATAATACTCTAACACTCTATAACAATTTACAATACTACATAACATTCTATAATACTCTATAACACTGTATAATACTCAATAACACTGTATAACACTCTATAATACTCTATAATATTCTAACACTCTATAACACTTTACTATACTCTATAACACTCTAACACTATACATGTAATACTCTATAACACTGTATAATACTCAATAACACTATAATACTCAATAACACTTTATAACACTATAACACTCTATAATACTGTATAACATTATAATACTCTATAACACTTTACACTCTATAACACTCTATAATACTCCAACAATCTATAACACTTTACAATTCTCTATAACACTCTATAACACTATAATACTTTATAACACTGTATAATACTCAATAACACTGTATAATACTCAATAACTATAACACTCCATAATACTCTATAACACTCTAAATGCTCTACAACACTCTATAATACTCTATAGTACTCTGTAACATTTTATAACACTCTATAACACTATTATACTCTATAACACTCTATTATACTCTAATACTCTATAACACTCTATAATACTTTATAATACTCTATAATACTCTATATTACTTTATAATACTCTATAACACTCTATAATACTTTATAACACTTTATAATACTCTATAACTCTCTATAACACTCTATTATACTCTAATACACTATAACACTATAATACTTTATAATACTCTATAACACTCTAAATGCTCTACAACACTCTATAATACTCTATAGTACTCTGTAACATTTTATAATACTCTATAACACTATTATACTCTAATAACACTCTATAACACTATAACACTCTATAATACTCTATAACACTCTATTATACTCTAATACTCTATAACACTCTATAATACTTTATAATACTCTATAATACTCTATATTACTCTATATTACTTTATAATACTCTATAACACTCTATAATACTTTATAACACTTTATAATACTCTATAACACTCTATAACACTCTATTATACTCTAATACACTATAACACTATAATACTTTATAATACTCTATAACACTCTATAATACTCTATAATACTCTGGTGTCTAAAAACACTTTGTGTCCACTCTGTTCTGCGGTTTGTCATGGTGGCCTGACAATGAGGATGCGTCATGTGTCAGGATTCACGTATCACCCATCATATATCACCCATCATATATCACCGCAGTCACGCTGATATATCATAGATGATGCGAGATGAGAACTGGGTATGAAATCTCTGAAGTACGATTTTTATAAAATGTGCCGCAGGGGGAGAGGGAGAGGGTGGCGGGCGGGGGCGGGGGGTGTATGAGGGCAGATAAAACGGCTGGGCAATAAAAGCATTCCTCAGCTGTGGAGCAACACCGAGAGGTTTTTTAATAAAAAAATAATAATAATCTCATCCCCGTCCACCCGAACACAAACAGCACACGGGCCAGCTGCGTGTTTGTGTTGGACGCACGACACACCGGGGTTCAGCAAAACAACCTCTCAGCGTCCAGAGTCCTCTCAGAGCAGCGCGCTCTATCACAGATATAGTTACATATGATGGTCAGTTATTTCTTTCACAGGGTGTGTAAACTTACAGGAACACACACACACATTGTGTGTAATATACATAAGGCTCCTCTCTCTCAGCAGGAAAAAAAAATGTTTGACATTCTCGAAAATCTCTGACACGAGTCGATATGATAGTCAGGGGTCAAAGGTCGGAGCTGAGTCTGCGGTCTAGAGTTAATCTTTCCCTCATGGCCTCAATCTACAGTACGAAGTATGTAGTGCGCTACACAGCGACATGGAGTGATTCGGGACACAGTCTGGGTCTTATTAGGCTTGGCAGCTTTTAGAAAAACCTCTCTCTCTCTCACACACACACACACACACACTGTGTGTGGGTGTGTAACACACTCCTGTATAAATAAAATGAGTGCAGGTCTCAGCAGGGTGTAATTCGGGACGCAGCCTGTGTCCTATCAGTCCCGGTGCCCTTACACAGAGGTGAGAGGTGAACATCCAGATGTTGAGAGTGTGTGTGTGTGTGTGTGAGAGAGATCCTTTTGATTAGGTGAGTGAGTGACATCATGAGCAAATCTCCCGCGCGCCGGCGAGGAAGCACAGGAGGGTGCCGATACTTTTGCTCGAGACAATGACTGCAACCGGTTTAGGTTGTGATGAATCGACAGCCTTTGCACACACACACACACACACACACACACACACACATCCAACACCATAATGTGATAATGAATAATATGATTAACGAAGCTTCTCTCTCTCCCTCTCTGTCTCGGTGTCTTCTGTCTCTCTCTCTCTCTTTATCGATGTCTCACTGTGTTTCTTTTTGTCTTTCTCTCTCTCTCACACTTTTTTCTGTCTCTCTCTGTCTCTTTTTTACTCTCGCTGTCTCACTCTGTCTTCTTTCTCTGTCTCCGTTTCTCTTTCATTCTTTTAGTCATTATGTCTCTATCTTTCAGTTTCTTTTATTTTTCGCCGTCTCTCTCTTCTCTCACTCGGTCTTTCTCCCTGTTTTTCCTTCTTAGTCTGTTTCTATTTGTTTTTTGGACCATTTCTCAGAGAGTGTTTTTTGGAAGACAGCCCGTAACTCATAACTAATTATTTTTATTTATTTTGGACGTGTCCCACATGTATCTGCCTTTTAATGAAGAGTGATTTAGGACTCAGCCCACGGCTCTGTTTTTTTCCCCCCCAAAATCCCCCAAAACACTGCTTACACAGAACACAGAGGTTTGGGTGAAGCTTGAACGAGTGTCTGATCAGGCAGTGATTTGGGACACGCCCCAGGCCGTCTTACGTGTGTTTACTCTCTTCCAGCCGGCCGTGTTGGACAACCTGCTGACGTCGATGAAGTTTGTGCTGCACGGGATGGGCGTGCTCCGGATCAACCTGGCCAACAACAAGAACAAGGTGTCTCTCACACACACACACACACACACACACACACACACACACACACACACGCACACACACACAGACAAACAAAGACACACTTCAACAAAAAAAACAAAAAAATGTCAGTGTAGAATATTACCGATATTTATACTGATTGAACACACTCACTGGCCACTTCATTGTTCAACTGCTCGATAACACAAATATATAATCAGCCAATCAGACGGAGGGAACGCCGTGCATTTATCCATGTAGACATGGCAGGACGATCAAACCGAACATCAGAATAAAGGACAAAGGTTTCCTGGTTTCCTGAACATGACGGTGAGGTCACTGTCCTCACACGGCCTCCACAGTCACCTGATCTCAGTCCAGGAGAGCGGCTTCGGGACGCGGCGGGACGGGAGAGTCGCATTATGGACGCGCAGCCGAAAAAACTGCAGCGATGCTCTGACTGATGCTCTCATTGATATAGAGCAAGGAATGTTTACGTCATGTGTCGAATCTCTGCCACGAAGACTTAAGGAAGTTCTGAAGGAAAACATGGGCTCCAGCCCGGTACTAACTAGCAGGCTGAACCTAATGAAGTGTAAATAGTGAAAGAAAAGAGCTGCGGTTTTACCAGGTACACTAGGTGGCAGCAGCTGCACTGTTTGTCTCCCGCCTTTCTCTCTCTCACACACTTTCTGTCTCTCTCTCTCTCTCACACTTTCTGTCTCTCTCTCTCTCACACTTTCTGTCTCTCTCTCTGTCTCTCTCTCGGACACTTTTATGTGTTTAGCAGGTGCAGTTACATCACTGCCGTGTCATCTCTCTCTCTCTCTTTTTCTCCTTTTTTCCTTAAACACACAGTGTGTAATTAGCAGGCGGTTAGCATGCGCGGCGGTGGCTAATTACCATGCAGTGGTGATAACAGTCATACAGATGGCTCTCTCTTTTTAAACAGATCCTCTCGCCTCCTCATAAGCTTTGTGTTTTATTTATTTATTTTTTCTAAATAAATCTTGCGTTTTGAGTAGAAAAAACCTGACTGAATGTTTCTGCGGAGGCTGATGAGCTGACGTATGTGTGTGTGTGTGTGTGTGTGTGTGTGTGTGTGTGATCCACAGGTCCACGCCCACTCTGTTCTGTCATGTGGGCGCTGCTTTGATGAGGAGCAGTTGCTCTTCCCGTTTATAAGCCACGCCCTTTCCTGTCTGTGGGCGGATCAGGGGGTGCGGTCTGCAGCGGCGCGAGGCTACGAGTTCGAACTCAATGACTCGGCACTATAGTGAGTAACACACACACACACACACACACACACACACACAATTGTTTATTATACACAGTGGTGTTCAGGTTGTGTTGTTTTAATCCATACTGTAAAGTCAGACTCTAATTGAGACTCTAACTCTGATTCTGATTGGTCAGGAGGTGTTGGTTCATTTCCATGGCAACACACAGCGTGTTCTAGTAACGGTAAAGTAACAGTGATGCACATAAGTATTGACACCCTGAATTTCACCAAGCGTTAAAACTTATACGGCTTACATGGGATTTTATCTTTATAAAAATGGAGAAAAAATTTATCTAGTTTTACAAAAATACAGTATACGTGCAAAAGTATGTGCACCCTTGACCACCACACTTGTAATTACTTTTTGAACGTTTATTTCCAGATTTATTCCCTGTCCTGTTATAATGTTCATTCACACGCTCTATAAGAACATTAGTTCCTGTTCGTCTCCACACACACACACACACACACACACAGTAGTAGAAATGTGCCAATTTATTACCCATGAATACATTAATCTGCCGACAAACAGAGCAGAAATGAGATGAAGATTTTCCACAAGACACTTAATTGCGCTGCCGTGACCTCACCAGTGACCTCTGATCTTTTTTCTTTTTCTATAGTTCATGAATATTCTATTACAATCATTCTGGATCAAAGTTCACACTTTAAGTTTTTTTTTTTTTATGTTTTGTTTTGGTCATGTTGTCCTGATTGTGCTCCTTGTCTAATCTTTATTCTGTATAACTGTCTGTAATTAAAACAGTTTGCTATAATTACTCTTTTCTTATTATTTGTTTTTTTTGCCTGTTTTTTTTTCCTTCTCACAAGCGCACGTTTTTTTATGTACAGTAATCCTACGTCCTATCTATCCTAACAGTGACATGAAACTTCTGGGTGGAACAACTACAGGTGGAACAAACAAACATGAAAATAAAAACTGATTTTAGAGAGCGACTGAGAGAATACGAGAACATTTTCAACATTTCGTCGGATAAACACCAGCGTGAGTGAAGCGAAGCGTGTGAACGTGAGATGTAACGTCTTGGCGAATTTACGATTCAAATTTTACGCCCCGAAAGCAACAACGAACAGCTTCCTCATCACTCGTCTGTGATACTGATCATAATCAATCTCATCAAGCCCAGCCTGGGTAGTTTAGGAGCGCTAGTGGTGAGAAGCTAGGACCATAAGGAGGCTAATGCAGAAGTGGCAAAATGTACAGTACCTGAAATGGCCACTAGAAGTGAGCTCTGAAAAGTGAGTTAATCCCCATGTCAAAATGTCCAATAGGTATAAATAAGTTTATAACTCATCCTGAACTTATCAGTTCATATTTTATTAAGCCATAAAGTTATGCATCATTAGAGGGCGTGGCTGATTTAAGTGACAGCTGCACGCAGGTGTCAAAACGCTATCTGGCTGCTATGCATAATTTTAGCCAACCAACAAATCATTGTGGTTTAAATTAGCACAAAAAATGTAGGAGTTGTCACTTGACTGAGTTTAATCAGATGCAAAGTACGGTTAGAACTAAAGCTAACTTGCTCCTGGTAGCAGATGTAAGTAGACATGTTCCAACCAACAGTCAGTCTCCGTTGGCTCCGCCCGTTTGCCCATTTATGGATTAACCGGGTTTTAGGCGGAGTCAGCTCCTGGCAGTATGGTGGAGACCAGGTGACGTACAGCCGCGCTTCAACACCGCTCTTTAGAAAACCCGAGAGTGACGTCACAGAGGGTTTGTCCAGTTTTTCCAGTCATGAGACATGTTCTTAAAATTGTTAAATGTGTGTAAAGTGTGTATGACTGTAACAATAGTTACACAGGGAATATTCACGGCTCTGCTCTTATAAACACCACGGCGGTAATCTAATACAGGACGTGTGTATGAAGTCTGCACAGCTAGTGATTAGTGTGTGTGTGTGTGTGTATAAGCAGTTTAGATGGTGTTTGTTTGTGTGTGGGAGTGTTTGTGGGTCTGTTTTTTTTGGTTTTGTTTGTGTGTGTGTGTGTGTGCGCGCGTGTTTAAGAGAGAGAGATAAAACACCGGGAGGGTAATTATTTAAATTCAGCAGCTCGGGTCTCCTGTAGCGCAAGAGTGCAGTGTGCGTCACAGCAAATGAGGATCTGAGTTAGAGAGGTGTATATATGTGTGTGTGTTTGTGTGTGTGTGTGTGTGTGTGTTTTAAGTGGCAGTTAGTAGTGTGTAGTTGTGTTTAAATGGAGAGCGTGGCCACCCTGGAGCTGTTCATTTTAGATTTATTGTCAGACTGTACCACATTTTAAAACTGTGTGTGTGTGTGTGCGTGTGTGTGTGTGTGGGGTGCTAGAGTAAAATAAAAAGGTGTTGTGTGATGAAAGCGGAGTCACTGTGTTCCCACCATGACGGTGATTGTTTTCCTGCAGCAGCACACCCGAGTGTTTATCTCTCCTACACCGCACTGATTTAACAACAAAGTAGTTTCATTTACCAAAGAAACACACACACACACACACACACACAAACACACTTTTACTTTGTTTTTTTTTTGGTTTGTGGTTTTCTTTTCTTTTTTTTTATGATGTCTATTGCTCTGTGTGTTTCCCACATGCACACACACAAACACACACACACACAAACACACTTTTCATCTATGTGAAAGGTCAGATTTTTCCACATTTCCTTCGTCCATCTGCGGTCCCTCATTTTCTGTCTCTCTGTCACTCATGTCATTAATGTCTGTCTGTCTTTTTTTACCTTTGCTTCCAAGAGATGATTGAAAGAAATTTTCAACTTATGAATGTATCCAAAAAACAGTTTATCATAATACAGAAGTTGGTGTTTCCCGATCATGTGTTTGCCGATCACTAATGTGTTTCCCTTATCACTAGAGTGTTTCCCTTATCACTAAAGTGTTTCTCTTATCACTAGAGTGTTTCTCTTATTACTAGAGTGTTTCCTTATCACTAGAGTGTTTCCTTATCACTTGAGTGTTTCCCTTATTACTAGAGTGTTTCCTTATCACTAGAGTGTTTCCTTATCACTATAATGTTTCCTTATCACTTCAGTGTTTCCTTATCACTATAATGTTTCCTTATCACTAGAGTGTTTCCCTTATCACTAGAGTGTTTCCCTTATCACTAGAGTGTTTCCTTATCACTATAATGTTTCCTTATCACTAGAGTGTTTCCCTTATCACTAGAGTGTTTCCCTTATCACTTGAGTGTTTCCCTTATCACTAGAGTGTTTCCTTATCACTAGAGTGTTTCCCTTATCACTAGAGTGTTTCCCTTATCACTAGAGTGTTTCTCTTATCACTAGAGTGTTTCCTTATCACTAGAGTGTTTCTCTTATTACTAGAGTGTTTCTTTTATTACTAGAGTGTTTCCTTATCACTAGAGTGTTTCCTTATCACTAGAGTGTTTCCTTATCACTAGAGTGTTTCTCTTATTACTAGAGTGTTTCCTTATCACTAGAGTGTTTCCTTATCACTTGAGTGTTTCCCTTATCACTAGAGTGTTTCTTTTATTACTAGAGTGTTTCCTTATCACTAGAGTGTTTCCTTATCACTTGAGTGTTTCCCTTATCACTATAATGTTTCCCTTATCACTAGAGTGTTTCCCTTATCACTAGAGTGTTTCTCTTATTAATAAAGTGTTTCTTTATCACTAGAGTGTTTCCCTTATCACTAGAGTGTTTCTTTATCACTAGAGTGTTTCCCTTATCACTAGAGTGTTTCCCTTTTCACTAGAGTGTTTCCCTTATCACTAGAGTGTTTCCTTATCACTATAATGTTTCCTTATCACTAGAGTGTTTCCTTATCACTTCAGTGTTTCCTTATCACTATAATGTTTCCTTATCACTAGAGTGTTTCCCTTATCACTAGAGTGTTTCCCTTATCACTAGAGTGTTTCCCTTATCACTTGAGTGTTTCCCTTATCACTAGAGTGTTTCCTTATCACTATAATGTTTCCTTATCACTAGAGTGTTTCCTTATCACTTGAGTGTTTCCCTTATCACTATAATGTTTCCCTTATCACTAGAGTGTTTCCCTTATCACTAGAGTGTTTCTTTATCACTAGAGTGTTTCCCTTATCACTAGAGTGTTTCCTTATCACTTCAGTGTTTCCTTATCACTATAATGTTTCCTTATCACTAGAGTGTTTCCTTATCACTTGAGTGTTTTTCTTATCACTATAATGTTTCCCTTATCACTAGAGTGTTTCCCTTATCACTAGAGTGTTTCTTTATCACTAGAGTGTTTCCCTTATCACTAGAGTGTTTCCTTATCACTTCAGTGTTTCCTTATCACTATAATGTTTCCTTATCACTAGAGTGTTTCCTTATCACTTGAGTGTTTCCCTTATCACTATAATGTTTCCCTTATCACTAGAGTGTTTCCCTTATCACTAGAGTGTTTCTTTATCACTAGAGTGTTTCCCTTATCACTAGAGTGTTTCCTTATCACTTCAGTGTTTCCTTATCACTATAATGTTTCCTTATCACTAGAGTGTTTCCCTTATCACTAGAGTGTTTCCCTTATCACTTGAGTGTTTCCCTTATCACTAGAGTGTTTCCCTTATCACTAGAGTGTTTCCTTATCACTATAATGTTTACTTATCACTAGAGTGTTTCCTTATCACTATAATGTTTACTTATCACTAGAGTGTTTCCCTTATCACTAGAGTGTTTCCCTTATCACTTGAGTGTTTCCCTTATCACTAGAGTGTTTCCCTTATCACTATAATGTTTACTTATCACTAGAGTGTTTCCCTTATCACTAGAGTGTTTCCCTTATCACTTGAGTGTTTCCCTTATCACTTGAGTGTTTCCCTTATCACTAGAGTGTTTCCTTATCACTATAATGTTTACTTATCACTAGAGTGTTTCCCTTATCACTAGAGTGTTTCCCTTATCACTTGAGTGTTTCCCTTATCACTAGAGTGTTTCCTTATCACTATAATGTTTCCTTATCACTAGAGTGTTTCCTTATCACTTCAGTGTTTCCTTATCACTATAATGTTTCCTTATCACTAGAGTGTTTCCTTATCACTTGAGTGTTTCCCTTATCACTATAATGTTTCCCTTATCACTAGAGTGTTTCCTTATCACTTGAGTGTTTCCCTTATCACTATAATGTTTCCCTTATCACTAGAGTGTTTCCCTTATCACTTGAGTGTTTCCCTTATCACTAGAGTGTTTCCCTTATCACTAGAGTGTTTCCTTATCACTATAATGTTTACTTATCACTAGAGTGTTTCCTTATCACTATAATGTTTACTTATCACTAGAGTGTTTCCCTTATCACTAGAGTGTTTCCCTTATCACTTGAGTGTTTCCCTTATCACTAGAGTGTTTCCTTATCACTATAATATTTACTTATCACTAGAGTGTTTCCCTTATCACTAGAGTGTTTCCCTTATCACTTGAGTGTTTCCCTTATCACTAGAGTGTTTCCTTATCACTATAATGTTTCCTTATCACTAGAGTGTTTCCTTATCACTTCAGTGTTTCCTTATCACTATAATGTTTCCTTATCACTTGAGTGTTTCCCTTATCACTATAATGTTTCCCTTATCACTAGAGTGTTTCCTTATCACTTGAGTGTTTCCCTTATCACTATAATGTTTCCCTTATCACTAGAGTGTTTCCCTTATCACTTGAGTGTTTCCCTTATCACTAGAGTGTTTCCCTTATCACTAGAGTGTTTCCTTATCACTATAATGTTTACTTATCACTAGAGTGTTTCCTTATCACTATAATGTTTACTTATCACTAGAGTGTTTCCCTTATCACTAGAGTGTTTCCCTTATCACTTGAGTGTTTCCCTTATCACTAGAGTGTTTCCTTATCACTATAATGTTTACTTATCACTAGAGTGTTTCCCTTATCACTAGAGTGTTTCCCTTATCACTTGAGTGTTTCCCTTATCACTAGAGTGTTTCCTTATCACTATAATGTTTACTTATCACTAGAGTGTTTCCCTTATCACTAGAGTGTTTCCCTTATCACTTGAGTGTTTCCCTTATCACTAGAGTGTTTCCTTATCACTATAATGTTTCCTTATCACTAGAGTGTTTCCTTATCACTTGAGTGTTTCCCTTATCACTATAATGTTTCCCTTATCACTAGAGTGTTTCCCTTATCACTAGAGTGTTTCTCTTATTAATAAAGTGTTTCTTTATCACTAGAGTGTTTCCCTTATCACTAGAGTGTTTCTTTATCACTAGAGTGTTTCCCTTATCACTAGAGTGTTTCCCTTTTCACTAGAGTGTTTCCCTTATCACTAGAGTGTTTCCTTATCACTAGAGTGTTTCCTTATCACTAGAGTGTTTCCTTATCACTAGAGTGTTTCTCTTATTACTAGAGTGTTTCCTTATCACTAGAGTGTTTCCTTATCACTTGAGTGTTTCCCTTATCACTAGAGTGTTTCTTTTATTACTAGAGTGTTTCCTTATCACTAGAGTGTTTCCTTATCACTTGAGTGTTTCCCTTATCACTATAATGTTTCCCTTATCACTAGAGTGTTTCCCTTATCACTAGAGTGTTTCTCTTATTAATAAAGTGTTTCTTTATCACTAGAGTGTTTCCCTTATCACTAGAGTGTTTCTTTATCACTAGAGTGTTTCCCTTATCACTAGAGTGTTTCCCTTTTCACTAGAGTGTTTCCCTTATCACTAGAGTGTTTCCTTATCACTATAATGTTTCCTTATCACTAGAGTGTTTCCTTATCACTTCAGTGTTTCCTTATCACTATAATGTTTCCTTATCACTAGAGTGTTTCCCTTATCACTAGAGTGTTTCCCTTATCACTAGAGTGTTTCCCTTATCACTTGAGTGTTTCCCTTATCACTAGAGTGTTTCCTTATCACTATAATGTTTCCTTATCACTAGAGTGTTTCCTTATCACTTGAGTGTTTCCCTTATCACTATAATGTTTCCCTTATCACTAGAGTGTTTCCCTTATCACTAGAGTGTTTCTTTATCACTAGAGTGTTTCCCTTATCACTAGAGTGTTTCCTTATCACTTCAGTGTTTCCTTATCACTATAATGTTTCCTTATCACTAGAGTGTTTCCTTATCACTTGAGTGTTTTTCTTATCACTATAATGTTTCCCTTATCACTAGAGTGTTTCCCTTATCACTAGAGTGTTTCTTTATCACTAGAGTGTTTCCCTTATCACTAGAGTGTTTCCTTATCACTTCAGTGTTTCCTTATCACTATAATGTTTCCTTATCACTAGAGTGTTTCCTTATCACTTGAGTGTTTCCCTTATCACTATAATGTTTCCCTTATCACTAGAGTGTTTCCCTTATCACTAGAGTGTTTCTTTATCACTAGAGTGTTTCCCTTATCACTAGAGTGTTTCCTTATCACTTCAGTGTTTCCTTATCACTATAATGTTTCCTTATCACTAGAGTGTTTCCCTTATCACTAGAGTGTTTCCCTTATCACTTGAGTGTTTCCCTTATCACTAGAGTGTTTCCCTTATCACTAGAGTGTTTCCTTATCACTATAATGTTTACTTATCACTAGAGTGTTTCCTTATCACTATAATGTTTACTTATCACTAGAGTGTTTCCCTTATCACTAGAGTGTTTCCCTTATCACTTGAGTGTTTCCCTTATCACTAGAGTGTTTCCCTTATCACTATAATGTTTACTTATCACTAGAGTGTTTCCCTTATCACTAGAGTGTTTCCCTTATCACTTGAGTGTTTCCCTTATCACTTGAGTGTTTCCCTTATCACTAGAGTGTTTCCTTATCACTATAATGTTTACTTATCACTAGAGTGTTTCCCTTATCACTTGAGTGTTTCCCTTATCACTAGAGTGTTTCCTTATCACTATAATGTTTCCTTATCACTAGAGTGTTTCCTTATCACTTCAGTGTTTCCTTATCACTATAATGTTTCCTTATCACTAGAGTGTTTCCTTACCACTTGAGTGTTTCCCTTATCACTATAATGTTTCCCTTATCACTAGAGTGTTTCCTTATCACTTGAGTGTTTCCCTTATCACTATAATGTTTCCCTTATCACTAGAGTGTTTCCCTTATCACTTGAGTGTTTCCCTTATCACTAGAGTGTTTCCCTTATCACTAGAGTGTTTCCTTATCACTATAATGTTTACTTATCACTAGAGTGTTTCCTTATCACTATAATGTTTACTTATCACTAGAGTGTTTCCCTTATCACTAGAGTGTTTCCCTTATCACTTGAGTGTTTCCCTTATCACTAGAGTGTTTCCTTATCACTATAATATTTACTTATCACTAGAGTGTTTCCCTTATCACTAGAGTGTTTCCCTTATCACTTGAGTGTTTCCCTTATCACTAGAGTGTTTCCTTATCACTATAATGTTTCCTTATCACTAGAGTGTTTCCTTATCACTTCAGTGTTTCCTTATCACTATAATGTTTCCTTATCACTTGAGTGTTTCCCTTATCACTATAATGTTTCCCTTATCACTAGAGTGTTTCCTTATCACTTGAGTGTTTCCCTTATCACTATAATGTTTCCCTTATCACTAGAGTGTTTCCCTTATCACTTGAGTGTTTCCCTTATCACTAGAGTGTTTCCCTTATCACTAGAGTGTTTCCTTATCACTATAATGTTCCCTTTTCACTAGAGTGTTTCCCTTATCACTAGAGTGTTTCCTTATCACTATAATGTTTCCTTATCACTAGAGTGTTTCCTTATCACTTCAGTGTTTCCTTATCACTATAATGTTTCCTTATCACTAGAGTGTTTCCCTTATCACTAGAGTGTTTCCCTTATCACTAGAGTGTTTCCTTATCACTATAATGTTTCCTTATCACTAGAGTGTTTCCTTATCACTTCAGTGTTTCCTTATCACTATAATGTTTCCTTATCACTAGAGTGTTTCCTTATCACTTCAGTGTTTCCTTATCACTATAATGTTTCCTTATCACTAGAGTGTTTCCCTTATCACTAGAGTGTTTCCCTTATCACTTGAGTGTTTCCCTTATCACTAGAGTGTTTCCTTATCACTATAATGTTTACTTATCACTAGAGTGTTTCCCTTATCACTAGAGTGTTTCCCTTATCACTTGAGTGTTTCCCTTATCACTAGAGTGTTTCCTTATCACTATAATGTTTCCTTATCACTAGAGTGTTTCCTTATCACTTGAGTGTTTCCCTTATCACTATAATGTTTCCCTTATCACTAGAGTGTTTCTCTTATTAATAAAGTGTTTCTTTATCACTAGAGTGTTTCCCTTATCACTAGAGTGTTTCTTTATCACTAGAGTGTTTCCCTTATCACTAGAGTGTTTCCCTTTTCACTAGAGTGTTTCCCTTATCACTAGAGTGTTTCCTTATCACTATAATGTTTCCTTATCACTAGAGTGTTTCCTTATCACTTCAGTGTTTCCTTATCACTATAATGTTTCCTTATCACTAGAGTGTTTCCCTTATCACTAGAGTGTTTCCCTTATCACTAGAGTGTTTCCCTTATCACTTGAGTGTTTCCCTTATCACTAGAGTGTTTCCTTATCACTATAATGTTTCCTTATCACTAGAGTGTTTCCTTATCACTTCAGTGTTTCCTTATCACTATAATGTTTCCTTATCACTAGAGTGTTTCCTTATCACTTCAGTGTTTCCTTATCACTATAATGTTTCCTTATCACTAGAGTGTTTCCTTATCACTTCAGTGTTTCCTTATCACTATAATGTTTCCTTATCACTTGAGTGTTTCCCTTATCACTATAATGTTTCCCTTATCACTAGAGTGTTTCCCTTATCACTAGAGTGTTTCTCTTATTAATAAAGTGTTTCTTTATCACTAGAGTGTTTCCGTTATCACTAGAGTGTTTCTTTATCACTAGAGTGTTTCCCTTATCACTAGAGTGTTTCCCTTATCACTAGAGTGTTTCTCTTATCACTAGAGTGTTTCCCTTATCACTAGAGTGTTTCTTTATCACTAGAGTGTTTCCCTTATCACTAGAGTGTTTCCCTTATCACTAGAGTGTTTCTCTTATTACTAGAGTGTGTCCTGCTCATGGGTGTGTTCCCAGAGGTGTGTCCTGCTCATGGGTGTGTCCTGCTCATGGGTGTGTCCTGCTCCCTGAATGTTTTCTAACCTGAGTATCTGAACAGATAAACACTACTGTTACTTGTAACACTCACTGCACAACACTCACATTACTGACATATGATATAACACACACACACACTCCTCCTGCACAGAGACTAACACCCCCCATTAACCGCGTTGTTCAGAAAACTTCTCAAAATTCAATAACCCTAAGTTATCATTATTCACGTCTAACCTGAAGACGTAATCCTGTACTTCATAGTGGAGGAATGAGCCTGTGTGTGTGTGTGTGTGTGTGTGTGTGTTTGTGGGATTGCATGATGATAATCGGGGAGGGGAGAAGGGGGGGTTAGAGCAGCGGGGGGCAGGGGAGTCGGACACGACCATAGCTGTCACTGCCTGCTGTGAGCTTTTGAGACCTTAAAGCCACTAAGCCGTCTCTGTGTGTCAAAACAAACACACACACACACACACACACACACACACCCACCACAGACAAGAACTTCGGGGCAGGGGGTTCATCTGATCAGACTATGTTGGAATGTCAACTAATCGCTTTGGCACCTGGAGGCATGTGCTATTGTGTATCTGTGTACGTGTGTGTGCATGTGTGTGTATGTGTGTCTAGTAACTCCATATAGCAGTAAAACAAAGCCAGATAAATCATCAACGTATCTCTATACAAGAGAAGCTGTTTATTGTGAACAATCCCACAGGAGCTAGTGTAGGTTTTAAAGTCAGGTTCTCTGGCTTCAGGGAGGAGGAACCCCAACACTGATTGTCCTGAAGCCAGCGCCTGTAGAGTGAAGAGTTTCTCCCTAACCCCTTCTTCTGACTAACCTGGTCACTGAGTTCACGCTGGACGTCACCCTCTAGAGGACGTTAAACAAAACTGTAGGTTGATTTTGAACGTCATAAAAAGCGATGCCATGTTCGTTGTCTCTAAACCCAGAGGACGATGAGGATAATCCTGCTTAATTAAAGACATCGTCACTCATCGTTTGTAAATGCAAATCCTTTGTAGTTTGGGTAACACCCTGAATACAAATAGGGTTTCTAACCTCTTCACACACTGTCATTAATAAACAGCTTAAGATAAAGAATAGAGCCTTTGAATTCATTTATGCTTTGTTTTTTTTCTAACTTTCTGTAGTTTTTTCGACAACATGGCCCGGATCGTGTCGCCCGACTACGTGCCCACGGAGACGGACGTGCTGAGGGTCAGAATACGGACCACAGGCGTCATCGAGACGCAGTTTAAAGTCAAACACCTGGTGTTCAGGTAAAACACCTCTACACTTCTACAGTATAACGTATGATCCACTGCTTCTCTTCAGTTCTTCTCTGAACAAATAAAAGAAGAATAAATTAACAGACTGTGTCCTCCCTCGGTGCTCCTTTAACTACGCCACACTAATATTAACCCCTCGATCGTCCGCTCACGTTTCATTACGCTCACACTCCCTCGCCACGCGCCTGATTAAACACTTCCCGAGTGTCTGGAGGGGTGACGTGGGTAATTCTTTGCCATGCAGACCATTTGGATGATAATGGGCTCGATTACATGCGCACTTCATTTCAAATCTGAGGAGGTTATGAGAGGTTTGGATTATGAGGCGTTGCTATCCCACACACACACACACACACACCTACACATCTTTATCCGTTTATCCCCAGCATTAAGTCAGCGCTGTCTCGCTCGGTTTGGGTTGAAGAGGAGCTCAGCGCACGTCTGCGTCAAATGGTATTCCCATAACGTGACGTTTTCATGAAGCGGTTTGAAACTGAATGTTTCTCAAACAGCTGTGAGTGAGTGCAGATGTGTTTGTACAGATTTATTAATTAGTCCTCACAGGTAAAACCAAACCACTGCCATTCACTTAATGTGTGTTTAATAAAATTATTATTAAATAAACATGTTTTACAGATGTGGGTGTTTTTATTTTGTTTCTTAAATAAACCCTCCTGGGTTAACAGGTTTTTACAGGTGACGGGACACGGGTCTTAACGCCTTAAACACTGCTTCCATGGATCTAACATTATTCTATAAATTATCATGTACAGTAGAAGGTGCTTTAAAAACTATTTAAAGCGAATTAACATCAAAACAGCCGTGAATAACTGAATAAATGAAATGAAAAGATCAATGGAATTAAAGTGATGAAGTGAAAGTGTGTGCGTGTGTGTGCGTGTGTGTGTGATTGTGCTAATCAGATGGATTAACACCAAACACACAGAAAGTGTACAGAGTTAAATGAATACTAATGGTTTGTAATATTTATTTATTAATTCATGTAACGTGTGTTTGTTGTTTAGATAAATCCTGTGCAGGTGGAATAAATAATCACAACTACATAATAAACATCACTTCACAACAACCTGTCTTTTTGTCTCGCTCTGTGTCTGTCTTTATCTCCCTGTGTCTCTCATTTGTCTGTCTCACTGACTTTCACTTTGTCTTACTTGGAATGTCTTACTCAGATTGTCTCGCTCTATATGTCTTACTCTCATTCTGTCTGTCTCACCGCGTTTTACTTTGTCTCACTTAGACAGTCCTACTCTGTCTTAATGATGCCTGTGTCTCACTGTCTCATTCTGTGTGCTTCGCTGTCTCACAGTGTCTCACCTGTATGACTCAAACATTCACACTCTGACTGTCTCACTCTGTGTGTCTCACTTTGACAGTCATACTCTGTCTCACTCTGTGTGCTCCACTCTCCCCTTGTCTCTCTGTATGTCTCACTTTGTATATCTCAGTTTCTCACACATACTGTTTCATTCTCTCTCACTCTGTCTCTCATACTGCCTGTCTTACTCTGTCCCATGCTGTATCCAAGTCTGACTGTCTCACTTTGGCTATATAGCACTCTGTCTCATTCTGTCCCACCGTATGTCTCACTCTGTCTTACTCTGTCTGTTTCTCTCACTGTCTCACCTTGCTATCTTGCAGTCTCACTCTATCCCACTATGTCTACTTTACCTTTCCCCCACTATCTCTATCTCACTCTGTCTTACTGTCTTTCTCACACTTTCACTCTCCGTCTCACTCTGACTCATTACTCAGAGAACGCAGCACACAATCAACAGTTGAATAGTTTCTGTTTTAGAGGAAAGTTTTAGGTTGAAATGTGTGTATGTGTGTGTGTGAGAGAGAGTGTGTGTGAGATTCTAACCCCCGGTAACACTGTGTTATTACTCAGACTGTATTAATAATAAAAGATGACATAGTAGATTTATAAAGTTTAGAGCTGTGAGTCTGTCCCTCAATACTGTGTGTGAGTGTGTGTGTGTGCGCGCGACATTTGCGTTATTAAACTGTCATATTGAACACACACTTCTGCAGAGTATTATGAGGGATTTCAGACGTATGTAAATTATTCTCAGCGTATCTCCTCTGTTCTTTTGTGTAGAGCCGTTTAAGTGACTCCACACACACACACACACACACACACACAGGGTATGTAGGGTCGCACAGAAAGAGAATAATTACTGTTAGAACGATCTTTAACTCACACACTGTTTTTTTTTTTTGTTTCTATGTTTGTGTATTTTGATATATAATATATAATAAAATGTATAAAACGGAGAGACTACAGTAGCGCAGTGTTTGTGTGTCTGTATCAAACAAATACAGGGTCCGGTTTATCAAACACACCGCACTGATGCGTTGTGTGTGTGTGTGTGTGTGTGTGTGGACATAGATGTATTGTTTCATTAGGTGAAGTACTGCTTTAGCTCTCCCTGTGCAGCCATTCTCTATATGTGTGTGTGTGTGTGTGTGTGTGTGTGAGAGTGTGTGTGTGTAAGAGTGTGTGCATGCTCCATCTCTCGTTCCCACCCATGGCAGACGTGTACAGGAGCGCTTCTCCCGAATTCAGGAGGAGGAAAAGGAAATGAGAAACAGCGCTCTGAGTGTAGAGTGACCTTTTCGCGCGCGGTCACCTGCGCACCTCTCCGCTCTGAGATCACACCTGATATATATCTCGCCTGATTGAGGCCGAGGGACGAGTGGCCCGGCGACACTCATGTGCGATCGAGGAGATATAAAGTGTAGGCGGGGGATGGTGGGGAAGGGAGCACGGTATTTGCTTTTGTGAGCCGAAAAAAGATTCTTCGTGATGTTTAAATAAATCACAGACCTGAATAGTTTGTATCCGGTCGGGTAATAATCACACTGCTGTTGTTAATTTGGACATCCCATAATTTCTTGTCCCTCCGCAGGCTGTATGACGTCGGAGGCCAGCGGACGGAGAGGAGGAAGTGGATCAGCTGCTTCGAGGACGTCAGGGCCGTGCTGTTTGTCGTCTCTCTGAGCGGGTACGACATGACCCTCATAGAGGACCCGTCCATGGTGAGAGCCACGCCCACTGTCGCCACACTATACCCGATGCGTGCACACCTCCAATACGGTCTCTCAGAACGTAGCGCAGGCTAATATTAATGCACTCGTTTATAGATGCTCTACATAAGAGTTATCAGTGATGTGGAAACATTTTTCCATTACCAGTAAGTGAGGAGATGTTTACTTAAAGTATGGAAGGAGTCTCCAGTGTCAACGTTTTTGTTTCAATTTCTCATCTTCCGAAAAGAGGAGTTTACACTTTTAAAGTTCAAAAAGAGAGAAAAAAGAATGACTCAACACACACACACACACACACAGGGATTTATTACAGGTTGTCCCCGACTTACGAACATTCAAGTTACAGATTTCCACAGATACGAACAGACCGTGAGATTAAATCGCGGAAGTAGCTCTCACATGTACTGTTCAAAAAATAGACGCTGCAGTGCACCAGATACCAATATTTACAATTATATACAATATTTTCAGTTTGTAAGTGAATGTATAAAGTCTGGTATATTGTGTGTGTGTGTGGGGGGGGGGGATAAATGAGTGACCCTTACCAGTTTCAAAGAATCAGTCTGGGAGCCCGATGTTAGAAAATCTCTGTGCTATAAAGCTGTCCTGATGGTGAATAATCCTATTGTCAGAAAATCCTCAACAAAACAAAGTTCACAGTCCAATACAGTGGAAAACTGCTCTGGGAAAAAATGGCGTCCGGGATTCCCAGTATGATTTAGAGGCGCAGAGACAACACTGTAACATCTGACTTGTGAGATTAATTTCCTTAGGCACGGTAAGAGTTTTTGGCCACATGATGGCAGTGTGGAGAAAGGGGACAGAGATTTAGTCAAGTGGATTGGTCTGCTTTACATTGTACATTCGTGTCAAAGACTCACATTGTCGAACTTAAGAACATATCCGACTTAAGAACGTGTCGGACTTACGAACATGCTCCTGGAACGGGACTCGTCGTAAGTTGGGGACGACTTGTACTTACTGTGGTATTTTTCTCTCCAGAACCGGCTGCAGGAGAGCCTGAGGCTGTTCTCCTCCATCTGCAACAACGTGTTCTTCAAGAGCACCTCCATGGTAAAGAGACGAGGAGTCCAGAGAGAGAATCTCACATACATATACAAACACACATAAACCCACACACACACGCTTGAGGGAAGCAGCAGAGATGGGATCGGAAACTGTGTGAAGACTCATAAACTTACGTAATGTTTATGAATTTATTAGGGTTTGTATTTAAGGAGCCTGACCGTGTGTGTGTGTGTTTCAGCAGGACTCATAGTAAACATTAGTAAGTGTGTAAAACAGAGTGTTTATTCAGTGGGGTTCCTGCGCCGTGGCAGCGGAGACGATGGGCCTTTATGTTTCTGATTTCACAGTCGCCATGGCAACAATCATCGATGCTAACGCAGATGTCAGTAAGCTAACGCACGCCTGCCATTAGAGAGGAGAGTCCAGGGTTTACACTGCGCAGAGGAAGACGGACAGACAGGGAGATAGGCGGAGAGACGGGCAGGTGGAAGAAAAAGACAGACAGATGTGTAGAGACACAGATGTGTAGAGAGACAGATGTGTAGTCAGAGGGGTGAACCTAACAAACTGATGGCTGAACAGAACAAGAGATAAGAGGACAGACATACAGACAGACAGGATGAGTGGGTGAATGGACAGAGAGACAGACAGGATAAGTCGTATGGACAGATAGACAGACATGGGAAGACCTATAAATAGATAGATAGTCTGATGTAGGTGTGTACGAGTGATTGCAGTAATTGGAAGTGTGTGTGTGTGTGTGTGTGTGTGAGAGAGAGAGAGAGAGAGCATCTGTGTGTGGGTGTGGAACTGTTCCAAGGATTTCAGTCAGTGGGTCATTTAGTTGCAGGTGTGTTTTGAAGGCATTCTCTGATTACACACACACTCACACACACGCACACACACACACACCCTACTGCTTGTTTTTAATGAGCTCGTTTACTCCGCTTCATTAAACATCGTCTCAGTGCTGCATTACTCACGGCTCTGTGCTTCACCAGCGTGAACGCTAACATTAGCACTGACCAGTCATTAGTCGTGTCACGAGGGCGTGGCTGCTGGAACGACCTCCATCTTCCGCTTGTCACTCGCTCTCACCCCTCTGTCCACTCTCTTTCTCCTTGTTTGCCGCTGATGTTTTAATAGCCTGGAGTATGATGGGCTGTTGGTAAATGGTAGGCGAACACACACACACACACACACTCATGCAGTTAGAAGCCAAAAATAATATCTGCCAAACTTTTAATTGTCACAAACAAGACATCACGGTGTTTCTTTCCTGTGATCTTCCAGGTGAACGTTCATTATCTGGATTGTTCTTCAAACTGTGATAAACAGTTCTTATGAATCAGAGCGACACCATTTTAATGAACGTCACTCAGAATTTTTTATGTTTTTTTTTCTTTTAATTATTATTTTTTTTTGGCTAAATTACTTCATAAGAACAAAGCTGGTCTTGGTGGCTCAGTGGTAGGTTTCTCGCCTGCCATGTGGAAGACTCGGGTTTAGTTCTTACCCAAACCCTATCCACTGGATACAGGCCCAAGCCCGGATAAAGGTCCGGCTTAAAACTTGTGGCGGTTGCTGCGATGATGGTTTGATGGAATCAGTAGAAAGACCAACAAATTCCTAAGGACAAAAGAAACAGACAGAACCCATCACTCACTCATCATCTATACTGCTTTATCCTGTATTCAGGGTCGCAGCAAGCCAGAAGCCAATCCCAGGAGACTTTGGGCACAAGGCAGGGTACGAATCCGTGGCAGGGCACACACAGACACACACTATGGGTAATTTGGAAATGCCAATTAGCCTAATCTACATGTCTTGAACTGTGGGACGAAACCAGAGCACCCGGCGGAAATCCACTAAGCACAGGGAGAACATGCAAACTCCAAGCACACAGAGACAGGAGTTGAACCTGACCAGGAATCGGACCCGGACCCTGGAGGTGCAAGGCGACAGTGCTAACCACTACACCACTGTGCCACCAAAGACAGAACCACTCCTGTGAAAGACTACAACAGTCTGCATGCTCCTGTTCCTAGGTGCCTTCTGTGACCTGTAACTCTCCTCCCAACTCATATCACACATCTCTTACTGTTATCCACTGCATTAGACATTTTTATGGATTTCTTTTTTTTAGACACTTTTTAAAAAAATAAATAAAGGATTTGGACGTGGAGTCCAAGTCTGCCATGGTCAAATCCTTTTTTGTCAAAATGGCTTGTTGAAGCAATGGTCGGAAGGTCATCTGTGACTCATGGCAACAACCTAAGAACCTCCGGGTGGACACAGGACTTGAAAAAGGCTGTCAGGTTGAAGAAGGAGGATTACTGGGCATGATTGTCTCAGGGACCTCAGGTGGCAGGACATAGTTGAAAGAGGATATGGAGAAGCATTTACATTTGGCCTCTCTTACATTTGGCCTCAAGGAGGTTCTTGCAAACCATCAGACGACTCGATAAGGGAAAGCAAGGTTTAACCCAAGCTGTAACCTGACTGCTATTTAGCGGTTAATCAGGGAAATGCGTGTATAAATAAAAAAAAAAATTAAACAATGTGGTTTAAAAGCATTAAAAACTAATTTTATTGTTCTGTTTTTTTGTTTTTTTTATAGATTTTATTCATGAACAAAATCGATCTTTTCCAAGAGAAGATCCTGCACTCAGGTCGTCACCTCAGACACTACCTGCCACTCTACCGAGGTGATGGAGAACAGAGAAACATAAACACCTCTTTATCTAGATGCTAAATATGAAAACACAACACTTTACTGAAGTTTTAAAGAAGTAAAGAAGAAAATGCCTTTTTGTTGAACATTTACAAAATATATAAAATATTTTATTTATTTTTATTCTTACTTGTTTTTTTCCACATTTTTTACAATAAAAAAATTTCTAATTGGATTTTTCACATCGAAAAATAATTTCTATTTTATACTTATTAAAATGGCTTAATTTAATGGCTTAATAAACTCAACAGATTTTTAAGCCTGCTCTCTCTCTCTCTCTCTCTCTGACTCTCTGTCTCTCTGCAGGTGCCGACTGCGATGTGGATTCTGCTGCACGCTTCATCGCCTCCATGTTTGTCTCTCAGAACGGCACGCCCAGGAAGCTGATCTACCACCACTTTACCACGGCGACAGACACCTCCAACGTGCAGGTGGTTTTTCAGGTGGTGATGGACACCATCATTAAGGAGAACCTGGAGGCAGTTTCACTGCTCTGAGAACTGCTTTATACTCTACTTGGTCATCTCATTGCTTCCCTAAGAGAAACTCTTATGCAGAACTGCACACACACACACACACACAACTGATGGTTCACAATGGGAAAGCTGATGCCATGAGCTGTCCATGGTTCTGAACTTCAACCCAGCCCTCTGCTTCAGAAAAAGAGAGTTAAATGAAGAGAGATATGGAGAGACTGAGAGTGATCAAGAAAGAGGGAGCAAGAGCGATGGATGTGCAATGACAAGTCGTGAGTGAAGGAGATAGATAATGAGAAAAAAGGATATGAGAAAGACAGTTTGATAGAACGATGGGTATTGAGAAAGAGCAAGAAACAGAAAACTGAAAGCAAAGACAGCTGGAAAGAAAGCAGGATGAGAGTGAGAGTAATGGATGTAGATAGAGACAGAGTAAGAATGGTGGATATAAAGGAAGTGACTTAGAGAGACGGAGAGACAGGAAGCAATTAAATAACGTAAGGAAGTGAGAGTGAGCGTGATTGATATTGGGCAAGCCAGAGAAAAGGAGATTTGGAGATAGAAAGTGAGTGTTTAAGATATACAGAGAGAGACTGAAACTAAAGGAAAAAGAGAGAGCGTGATGGAGACCAAGAAAAAAATTAAGACCTAAAGAATGATGGATATGAAGAAGGACAGGTAAGATAAGAGCAACAGAGAAGGAGAGAGATGGAGTGAATGAGAGATCGATACTGTACAGAGGTATAGATATGAAGAGAGGGGAATTAATGTATCTGTCCATCACTCGAGTTCTTCAATAGGCGCATCACATGGCTTGTCTGGTCACTTCATGATGGCTCCACCCCCTAAACAGGACAGGAAGACTCAGTGAAGGCTCTGCTCATGATGATGATCATGTGAATATACAGTATATGGGAGACACCAACTGAGTGAAGACGGTTTAGAAAAATCGTGCACAAACGACAAAGTTTTGGCGCCCTGATCATATAGGCTGTTCCCCCAAATCCATTTGTACTATTTTTAAATAATAATAATAATGAAGAAATTTATGCTGTGACTTGGAACATATGACATAATGCAGTGATTGATTTTTATTTAAAAACATTTTAAGTTTTCCTCATGAAGCTTTTCACTGTCGGGCATCAGATAATCCGAGTTCCTCAACACGAAGGTCTGAAATGTTGAATTCTCTAATCAGAAGTTGTTGATGAACTACCTGCACCAGCAGCCTTGATAACGTAGTACTGTAATGCATGATCGTTACTATAGCAACGGTTTATTTACTAGGCTCGGAGCTCACTGCACTCGTGAAACTAATGAAAAACATTCAGCGAGTGGGACGCCTGATCCACGGGTAACTTGTTGCAGACCTGCAGAAGGCACGCATCTGTCTGTGTGAACTGTACACACAATCGTTTACCAGCACCACTTGCACGTTTCAGGAACTCGGCTGGGAACATCACCTGTACAGTCCTGACCTTGAGTTGCTGGGAGGCTGGTGTTTCAGATGTGAATCATACAGGCAGTCTGATCACGGCCCCCAGGTGTACTGAGAAAACTTTCTTCCTTGATGGTGTCCAAGCACGAGTAAAGCACTGGGACAAGTGCATTAGTGTAGCAGGAGATTATAGAGAGACACATTTTTATTCTCAGAACTGTGTTCTGTTATTCTGTACAATCATTGATTCGAACATCCTTTGTACTGAATTGATGATATGTCCAAGATTCAGACTGGCTGACTGTGTGTGTGTGTGTGTGTGTGTGTGTGTGTGTTAGTGCACGTGTGTTTGTGTCCTATGCTGGTCGATTTGCTCATGCGTACATACCAAATGTTGTTTTCTCTTCCTGATAACGTTGACCAGAGAAAGAGCTGTGAGTTAATGATCAGCAGGAGGAAATGTGTGTTTTACAACACACTTGAGTTCACACACACACACACACACTCACATAAAAACTCACAGACTGTTTCTGAAGTCATGCAGCAATAATCTGTTTAATAGTAGTATTGTTATCTTGAGGCCAAGCACCAAGGGTGTTGAATTTATTTCTTTTTTTTTATTATTTTTTACTCTGGACATGATGTCACGATAATGTTTTTGTTGAGCGATGAAGCTGTATGTGCTCTGTGTTTGTGCAGAGGTGTGTGTGTGTGTGTGTGTGTGTGTGTAACCACACACCATCCTGTGCCTTGATATTTCATGTAAATAGATGTCTTTTTGAGACTTGAAACAATCGGAATTTATTTTCACATTTCTGTGCAATTTCTGACGGAAATATTGGCACCTCCGTGTCTCTTTAGCCTTTCGCATGTGAAAAAAAACGTGACACGTTAATTATCTATTGTGTTTAATAAATAAAATAACATTCTTTAAACAGTTTATACACATTTACATACACACACATTTGGCTACACAAGGGACAAACAGCAATATTGTTTCCTCTCACACACACACTCACTCTCTCTCTCTCTCTCTCTCTCTCACACACACACACACACACACATAAAATAAATAACATTCAGGGTCAGGAGTCCAAGTGGAAATGAAGATCCTAAACAGACCAGAAAGTACGGGACTAAACAGAGCGCCAAAAAAACCCAACAGATTTCAGCGTCTAAACGATGCGGTTGTGTTTCAGGTCTTACTTCTTTTGGAATACCAGACAGGAAGGTCTTCAGGAGACAGGTTCCCAACCCTCGTCCCGGAGACACAGTACACAGGGTTCTCCAGGACGAGCGGTTGGGTTCTGTGCTCACGTGCTGCGCTCACGCCACCAAGCAGTCGACCGAGTCGAGGGCGAGCAGCACCTCCGCCCTGCACCGCAGCGTGTTCCAGCCGTCCTGCACCGGCTCACAGCTCTGCAGGTTCGGGGAGATGTCCTTAATGCACACGGCCTGGAGACACAAACGGGAAACAAAGTCTGAGCTCATATTTTACTTCAGTGAGAAAAAACTAAACCATCAAATGTAAAATGATAATATTTTACCATCTAAAATTTAAAGATCTAATAGATTTCTCACTAAAGTATCAAGTTCAGGCAAGATTATAATCCTTCCTCTTCTTCTTCTTCTTCTTCTAATTATTATTATTATATGAATAAACGACCTGCTTATATTTGACTCAAGATAAGGAATTTCCTCTGATTTAAATGATTTCGTGGTTAAATAAATCAATAAACGCGTCTTTGCCACAAAAAAGTGAGCACGCATCTATTTGTTTGTTTGTTTGTTTGTTTGTTTGTTTATTCTTAGAGTTCTGACTCGTACATTAGGTGTGCAGTGCAGAACCAGGTCCAATTTAATTTCAGATCTGATTTCTGTCTAGTTTAAGGTGTTAAATGAAGCTGAATAATTCGGCGCGTGTTCAATTTGCCGCGGACACGCGCTCCACATCTGTACAGCTGTTTACTGAGTCCTACATCTGTACTGTGGGATTTAGGACACAGCAGAACTCTGTAATAATAATTATAATAATAACAACAACAATAATAATAATAATAATTCGGGGTGAAATGTGATGCGTGTAAAGGTTGTACTTGGAAAGGTGTGTGTTTGTGTGTGTGTGTGATCTGAGAGTTACCATGTTCTTCAGGACGGGTGTGTGTCGCGCGCTCGGCTCGGGCCCGACGCCGTTTCCGGTGCTCTCTCCCGCCTCCAGCGCGGACTCCGGCTCGGACCTGCGGACGTACGGAGACCTGCGGATGCCCGACAGCAGACCCGACGCTCTGCCCACGGAGTAGTAGCTCGGGCCGGTGGCCTGCTTGTACCAGGCGTCCGCGGGGCAGCACGAGAGCAGCACGGCCGCGAGCACCACCGCGCACCTCACCGAGCTCACCGGCGCGCGCCTCACCGTCCTCACCATCATCACCATCCTCATCATCAGCACCTGTCCAGCTGGTGGGTAGCGCGTGTGTGTGTGTGTGTGTGTGTGTGGTAAATATCGTTTAGGAGTTTGCTCTGAGTGCCGACGCGTCTTCGTGCGGCTTTATATATACACACACACACACACACACACACACACACATCGGAGCGCGTAACGGTGCGCTCTCTCACCCTCAGGGAGACTCAATGTTCCAAAAGAGAGAGAGAGAGTTAGAGAGGGAGAGAGAAGGATAGGGAGAGGGGGAGAGAGAGAGAGAGAAGGGGAGAGAGAGAGAAGGGGAGAGAGAGAGAGAGAGGGAGAGAGAGAGAAGGGGAGAGAGAGAGAGAGAGAAGGGGAGAGAGAGAGAGAGAGAAGGGGAGAGAGAGGGAGAAAGAGAGAAGGGGAGAGAAAGAGAGAGAAGGGGAGAGAGAGGGAGAGAGAGAAGGGGAGAGAGAGAGAAGGAGAGAGAGAGAGAGAAGGATAGGGAGAGGGGGAGAGAGAGAGAGAGAGAAGGGGAGAGAGAGAGAGAGAGAAGGGGAGAGAGAGAGAAGGGGAGAGAGAGAGAGAGAGAAGGGGAGAGAGAGAGAAGGGGAGAGAGAGAGAAGGAGAGAGGGAGAGAGAGAAGGAGGGAGGTTATAGTCAGTGTGGGAGTTCCACCGTCAGGCTCCTCAGATGTGCGTAAATTTACTACCTATGACGTCATGTTTTTAATAACACACAGACTCCTAAAACGCCGGGTATTTACAGATCCTTACTCTGATTAGAGTCACTTAAAAACATTCAAGTTTAAAGGACCGTGTTAAAGCCCCTGAGGTCAGAGGTGAGGGGTCTCTGTGGTGACTTTACTAAAACTTAACTCAGTGATGATTAAAGAGTTAAAGCTCAAAATAATCTGATAAACTTTAATGTAATCAGTAATATTATTATTATTATTATTATTATTATTATTATTATTATTATTTGAGGTTGAAGCCCACGTCCATGTCTGTGTGTCTCTCTGTACAGCAGAACTCTCTGTCTAACTTATTAATACAAAGAAATCCCATTCTGTAAGGTTGAGTATTTTACGCCTTGTTTACACTAAGTTGTCCTTCTTTGGTGCTCAGACAAATACACTCCCTGTTCGGTAATCGGAGAGTGAATCACAGATGAGAAATGGAAAAAGGAGATAAAAGGATAAAGATGAAGTTTTGTCTTAAAACCACTCCAGCGTGTTAAAATTCACTTATACCACTTCAGCGCTGTTATTTCAGCCAAAGTGAAAATATGAACTAATCCCAGTAAAAATATTCACTTTATCTTTTCTAATTAATATCTATTGGTGCAGGTTTACAATGTTTACATTGAGACAGTAGCGCATTAGTAGATTATTTTAAAGTAGATTATTAAATCCCACACATAACTGTTCATAACATCACTTTTACTCCACATTTAGATTCACTGATGGTGCAGATTAAACTTCAGGTAGAGATCTAAGGACTGCAGGAGATTAAGCATTAAATTCTGTCCAAACAGATTTGTGTGATGCTGCGACAAAATCTGTCTGGACAGACATACAGACATACAGACATAACATTTTTTCTGGACTGATTTCTGGTCCTCCAGTGTATGAAATGTAAAGATATCACTGAAAGAAAGAGTTCTGACCCAATGTACAGACAGATCCTTACTTTATTTATATAGATGAAACATTTTCTATCTTTATATTTTCATAAAACTTTTACACAGCTAGGTTACAAAAATTGTCTAAGGGGTCAAAAACTACACACACATCACACACGCACCGGCACACACATGCACACTTCAACACACCCACAAAAAGTAATCAAATCAATCCGGCTGATTTTAAGTGAGAGAATTATTCCCTTTGTTAAAAAAAAGAAATAATTCACTTTTGTTTTCTTTAAGAAAAGTAATAATTTCATTTTCATTTCTTTGTTAAAAAGTGTTATTTTGACATGAAATTCAAGAGCCAATCAGATTTGAATATGCTGACGCAGGCTAAGCTAGCTGTTTGCCATGAAAGGGGCCAGGTGTGGACATTCAAAGAATTTTTATTTAAAATTCAAAAAGCAATTTATTTATAAGTATTTAAAACAAGATTTTAGTTTTTACGTTCATGTTTTTAGTCCAATGTTTGAGGAGTTTAATCAAAAACTGAGTTCATCCGGGGCAGGACTTAGTTAAGATTCTGTCAGTTGCAATGCGTAGGTTTAACGCCTCAGATCCCTGACCCCGTCCTTTAAACCGTCCAAAATAATCCATATGATATAATCAGGAGTAACCGCTGATTGGTTGAGGTGCGGAGGCGTGGCCATTAGTATAAACACTGCAATAAGTTGATTCTGACAATGATTTCAGCATAACGTTTTAAAACATATCTGCAGCGAAATAAGCAACTCTGCAGCTCGCCATTCTCTCTGGACACGATCATATTACGCACAAATATGACAACACAAACAAGTCATCTCTTTTAATAAGAATTAGCCTTTAATAGTGTTTTAATCACTTCTACATTAGTGTGGTTTCATGATTTTTGAAATAATCTCTATAGTATGTAATATTTGTACGTTTGATTTTTTTTTAAAGTGCTGTGCATATATATATATATATATATATTCCCTATAAGGAAAACAGGAGAAAAAAAACCCAGCAACAATCTTAAACAAGGTTTTTATGCAGGAATTTGCAGGAAGCTTCACAGTCTGCGAGCTGAAGCTGATCCTTCACAGCTCGTTGTACAGCAGCCTGCACTTCGGCTCCATCTTGTCCTCAAGTACGGCGTCCGGAGCGCAGACCCACGGGTCCTCCGTCTCCCACTGCCACTTCACCAGCTGGTCCTTCAGGAGCTGCAGTATAGCTTGATGTTGGGGATCCGAGGCCAGATTGTTCTGCTCGGCCGGGTCCGAGTGCGTGTCGAACAGCTCCCAGCGCTCCCTGTAATAATACTGACGCAGAGTCTTGAACCAGTGGGTGGGCGTGCCCGCCTGCGTCCTCTGCAGAAGGTCCTGGAAGGTGGGCGAGACGTACAGGTCCTGGTCGATGGGGAAGGGCGAGCGGTAGTTCAGGTTGTGCAGCAGGACGAAGCGGCCGTGCCGCACCGAGCGCATGGGGTAGTACATGGTGGCCTCGTGCAGACTCTGACTGCCATATGTCGTGTCCCACATCGGCTCGGAGGACAGCGCAGGGAGCAAGGAGCGGCCCGTGAGGTGGACCGTGGACCTGCCGCTCAGGCTGTAGGGAGGATACGGCACAGAGAACCAGTCCAGCAGGGTGGGGGTAATGTCTGAAAGAGAGAGCGAGAGTGAGAAAATCACACCAGGTGAATAAAACCCTGAAGTTCTCACTGAAAACTTTCTTATATTAATTATCATCAGATTTATCATCTAATTAGTCAGATCACTACAAATTAATTATCAGATTGATGTCAGCAGATTTTTAAAATTATTATTTATTATTATAATTATAAGATTATAAAAAAATATTGGTACAGTGAAACTTCGGATTGCAAGTAACGCCGTTTGCGAGTGTTCCGCAAGACGAGCAAAGATTTTTAATAAATTTAGACTTGAAAAACAAGCAAGTCTTGGTTTACAAGTACCGAGTATCATGTATCACGTATGCGCTTCTTGTTTTGACGCCGAACGTCACATGATCTTTCTCTTTTTCTGCGGAATTGTGGGTAATTGTCTCCCCTGCTGGGGTCTTAGTGCGCGTCTCTTACTGGTATAATCAACATCCGTGCGCACGTGTACTGTTTACTATAACACTGTGACTACTTGTGTGTGTGTGTGTAAAACATATTTTATTTTATGTTTGTAAGCGTGTGTGTACAGTGCGCGTGTACTGTTTCTTATAACACACGTGTGTGCGCGCGTGTAAAGCAAATGAAAGTCTTATTAGAGGTTAAAAATCCATTTTCTCCCTCAGCCTCTCTGTTTCAGCCTGTGTGAGCTTGTGTGCGCGCGCGTAATTTGACACTGTTCAGGGTCACACACACTCTCTCTTTCTCTCTCCCCTTAAGTGTGTGTGTGTGTGTGTGTGTGTGTGTGTGTAAAGCACCACCTCTCTACCTCACAGAAACTCATTCACTCGATAAGTGAATTAAACTTATCGATTTATTTCAAAGGTAAAGTGCAGGTTCATTTGTTTGTTTGTTTTACTTTACAGCAGTGATTCCGTTACTTTGTGCTCACACGAGTGTCATTAGCGATGTTCCTTGCTCATTTTTCCGACAAAACAGTCTTTCTCCGTTAACGTGTGTTTATGTGAAATTCAAATTTAAATTAAAAAAAAGGTTTGTGTAAGAAAGTCTCATTATAAGGTTAAAAATCAATTTTTTCCCTCAGCCTTTCATATGTGTGCGTGTGCGTAATTTGACACCGTGCCGGTTCACAAACTTGCACAGATGGAAACACTTATCTGTCAGGTAAAGTGCAGGTTAATTTGTTTTATTTTTACTTAATATTTTTTGTTAATTATTTTATGTATTTATTTTTTTTGGCTGTGGAATGAATAAATTGAGTTTACATTATTTCTTATGTAAAAATCCAATTTGGTTTATGAGTGTTTTGAAATACGAGCCTGCTTCCGGAACGAATTATGCTCGTAATCCAAGGTTCCAATGTATCTGATTATCACAAAATAATAGTTATTATGATCTAAATGTCATCTAATTGTGATATAATCATAATCAAACAATAGTTAGATAACAATAATAATAATAATAATAAATTATTATTATGATTGTGATCATATAATATTACGATGACCACTAGATAATAACAGATACCTAATTATAATTTAAACTATAATCATTAGGTTATTACTGGATTGTAATTACCACATTATGATCCAATTAATATCATCATTATAACATCTAAATATATTATACTATTATCATGAAATTATTTTTTTTTATCAGATTATAAGGTTCAAACTATATTATTATCAAATTATTATCATATAATTATCATCATGTTATTTTTTTACCAGGTTAATATTTTCATATTGTTATCAACAGATTGCCATAATTATCACCTTAATATTATTATCAAATTTTTGTTAAATAAGTATTATAATATTTTATTATTACCTTTTATCTTATTATCATAAGAGTATAATTATTATGAGATTAAAAGATTACAATAATCAGGTTAATATTATTACTATTACCATATTGTAACTATCAGAATATTATCAGTCTGCATGTAATGTAACTGAAATGGAAAATGAGAATCAGTGGATCTTCTGATGATAAATGGCGCCATCTTGTGGTTAAATAACGTCACGCAGGAACATGCACCAGTTTAAATATTAGTTCCTAAAAGAAAAGTCTTAAATAAAAATCAGTACTGCGGTTACATTTGTGAAAATAACACTGATGCTAATGTGTGTGTGTGTGTGTGTGTGTTTATGGTAGAGAGATAAAGAGAGAGAGAGAGAGAGAGAGAGAGAGACCGAGCAGGCTGACGTAGGCGTCACTGGTCTGTCCCCAGCGCTCCCGGTGTTCAGGTGAGGAGATGATCATGGGTTCGGCCACGCCCGCGTCGTACAGATTGGTTCGTCCATTAGGAAACGGGATTCCGTTATCAGAGCTGTACATCACCAGCGTGTCGTTCTCGAACCCGGCGTCCCTCAGTTCCTGCAGGACCAAACCAACACCTACAGAAAATAAAAAAATAAAAAAATAAACTGAACCAAAATCTAATATTTACAGCCTAAATATTATAATAAATCTATAATACTGATAACTCTAACTCCAGTGAGGGAAAGTCAAACACTCACCCTGGTCCAGTCTGCTAACGGTGGTGTACTGAGCGGCGATGTCCGCGCGAGCTGCCGGGGTGTCCGGGATGAAATACGGCACCTGATGCAAACAATCAAATAAATAAATAAATACGAAAAACAACGAATTTTTTTTTAACATTAAACAATTAATAAATAGGTTCATTAAGAAATTACTTTATAAACTAGATAACAACCACAACCAAGAAAAACAGCAACACAATGATAAAAAATGTGAAGCACAACTGCTGCATTCCTGATTGCTCATGATTTCCGTTTACGTTTACTGCATTAGCACACGCCCACATCCAGAGCATGAGCGTCCAGTACAGTCTTATCTCACTATCTCAGAGTGTTAAGGGCCTTGCTCAAGGGCCCAAGAGTGGCGAGATGGTGATGGGGACCTTCTGGCCATTAGTCCACTAAGCTACCCTGCCTACCCTCTTATCCTTGTCCCCCCATGTCCTCACCTTGACCTGCTCAGGCGTGTAGTGCTCGGGGTGCCAGTCAGGAATCCTTCCCATGCCGCTCTCTCCGTTGCCGAACTTTTCACAGAACGGGCCGTACTGCGGCTGCGAGTGGCCGCAGCGGTGCGGGTCGTGGAACGCTACGTACAGAAAGAAGGGCCGAGTTTCTCCTCCGTTCTTCTCCTCCTCCTCTCGATGCTCCTGAAGGAACTTCCTCACCAGCAGTTTGATCCGTGTGATGTTGCGGCCCACCTGCAGCACCGAGCCGTTCTCCTCGGTGTAGGCGAAGTCGAACGGGTACACGGCGCTCGGACCCACATGCTTCTTCCCGATGATGCCTGGAGAGCAAATTCATTAAGAAATCAATCAAACATTAAACAGTTAAAAAAATTATAAATAAATGAGCAAGTTAGGAAACAAATAAATAAACAAACAAAAGTTATTTCTTAACCTATATTTTTGTTAGTAATATGAACAGAAACTAAATTAGAAAAAAAAGAATATTTCTTTCTATAAAATTACTTTTAAATATTTATGTATTGAACATGAAATCCCAGTGATTACATTTTTTTAATGTTTTATGTGTGAGCAGGTCGGTGTGTGTTTATGTGTGTGTGTGTGTGTGTGTGTGTGTGTGTGTAAAGTAGAGCTGTGCGATTTATCGTTATAATTGATTAATTTGAATTCATGGTTTATGTCGATGTTGAAAAATGAAAATCAATTTTACAATTTTACTTCGGTCTGGCAGCCTGAGCTTCCATACATCTGCGTAGATATTCTACAAACTTTTTATTTTATTAAAAGTAATGTAGGTCTGCAGCTTGCGCTTCACCAATACCTCATATTTTGCTAGAATAATCAGAATTGTAAAGACTGGACAAAGTTTGCACTTTATTAAAGAGGAGCGTAAAAAACTTGTTAGTGAAAGTAAGTTTGCACTCTTAGTCCAAATAACTAGTTCATGTTTGGCTGTATTGTTTTTGCCTTAAAAAAAAACTAAAAAAAACATATATCCTCTATTGTTTTATAATTCTTTTTAAGAAAAATAATCGTTTTGAAATTGAAAATCAAATTTTGCCACAAAAAAATGTAATAAAATTTTTCTAAATAATAAAAGATACAAAAAAAGCGATTAAATTTATAGAACATATTGCCCAGTTCCAGTGTAAAGCTGTAGGTGAGGTGTATTTGAATACCTGATGTTGTGTTGGGGTGTTGTGGGGTGGTGTTATGTTCTGTTGGGGTGTTGTGCGGTCGTGATGTGTTGTGTGGTGGTGTTGTGCAGTGGTGTTGCGTTGTGTTGGGGCGTTGTGTTGGGGTGTTGTGTGGTGGTGTCTTGCATTGGTGTTGTGTTGTTGTGCGGTGGTGTTATGTTGTGCGGTGGTGTTGTGCAGTGGTGTGTTGTGCGGTGGTATTGTGTTGGGGTGTTGTGCAGTGGTGGTGTGTTGTGCGGTGGTGTTGTGTTGGGTTGGGGTGTTGTGTGGTGGTGTTGAGTGGTACTGAGAGGCACGGTGTTGTGCGTGATGTTGTGCCTTGGTGTTGTGTTGTGTTGGGGTGATGTGGTGGGGTGTTGTTGTTTTGTGTTGGGGTGTTGTGCGGTGGTGTTGGGTTGTGTTGGGGTGATGTGCAGTGGTGTTGTGTTGGGGTGTTGTGCGGTGGTGTTGTTCACATCACCGGTGCGGACGTTGGCGTGTTGCAGTAGAAGCGGGAGGCTCTGTATGCCATCAAACGAGTTGAAGTGGTGCACGCCCTGATGGAGGCCGTACATCCCGTTCTGGTGCTGAGAAGGAAAAGAAGAAAAACAACAAGAGTTAAATGACGGGTCTGTTATCAGTCACATGACGAGGTACGGCTGAGTCGGGCCGCGGTGTAACGTCTGGGTACCTGAGGTAACCCAGTGAGGATGGTGGAGCGGCTGGGCGAGCAGCTGCTGACCGAGGTGAAAGCGTTACGGAAAACGACGGCGCGCTGAGCCAGAGCTCTGAGGTGAGGGGTTCGGACCACCGTGTTGTTGTAGACCTCGGTCTCGAACCCGGCGTCGTCGGCTGCAGGAGGGACAAATGAACTGCTGGAAATACTTCATATAACTTAATTATCGTCACTGGGTTACAGAATCACATTTTAATTCCTCATGAATTTACAGCACAGAGTAAAGAGTTAGAGTGATTTTTATAAAAGTCATGAAGCAAAGAGCTAATAATCTGAATGAAGCTCTTATAATACAGTATTAACAGTGACTCTGCAGCGCCCACTACTGATCAGGACACTGCATTACACCTCATCACTTACTCTATAATTAAAATTATACTAACTAAATAATTAATTAACTAATCAACTAAGTCCAGCTGTTACCGATGATGAGAAGCGCGTGCCTGGCCCCCTCCCCCCCAGCACACAGCACGAGCAGCGTCACGAGCGTCACGCACACCTTCATTTCCGCCTTTTATTAAGCAAACTTTTAGATGAAAAAGGTTTGAATCGCGTCTCCCGACTCGCTGTGAAGCTCCGCAGACTTTCCGCTCGTCTTTAATAACATGGTTTATGTTGCAAATTAAAAAAAAAACTTTTTTATTTTACAAACTCCACCGCAAACATGCAGACTTCACGCGACCACACAGCGACTTCCGCCTGCTGGTGTCACGTGACACGGATCACATGACTTCCAGGGTTGCCATTTAAACAAGGCTCCATCTTTAGGGTTAGGCTGATGTTCAACCAAGTAATATTAAATGGGTTTATTATCTTGCAATAAACTAAAATATATTAGAATTCTAAATAAATATTTTAGATACATTATGAAAATTGGACTGAGTGTATAAACTTTTTAAAATGTATTGTAATATTTATATCTGCACATTTTCTTTAGTTATTTTAACTTACCATAAGTTTATAATCAATAAAACATCCAACACATTCAATAAATTTGAAAAATTTTGCATAACAAGTTTTTTTTCGTAAATTCTTAGAACATAAGTCAGAATATGAGCTGTGTTAAAATACGACAAGTCAAAAAATGTCGATAAAAAAAGATCTTAAGATGAGGCAAATAAACATCAATAAGTTAAACAACTGTGATCATTTGTCATAACTTTAATGTCAGAATGATGCAGTAAGTGAAAGTTTATGATAAGTCATAATACATTAAAAACAAGAATCAGCAGTTATGTGTAGAACATTGACACACAAGTAAAAATGAGATAAATTATACTCTTGAATACTTAAACTTTTTTGTCTGCTTTATCCGGCACTCCCACACACACTCTATCTTCTCCACACGGTTCCTCTCAGTACCACTCAGCATCTTACTGTATGTTGGAGTTCTGTCAGTTATCACTTATCACCACCACCTATAGATCTCACTCTCTTTCTCTTCTCAGCTTCCTGGTCCTTTAAGTCAACTTTCCAATCCAGTCCTGCTAAAAAAATAAACAAACAAAAAAACATTAAATGCTCCCTTCCCTGATTTGTAACTTCAAAATTTCAAGGCAAGATCAGGGAAGGAATCATTAGATGTTTTTTTTAAAGGAGGCTGGTCTGGAAAATCGGCTTTACGGGAAGATGGTGGAGAATGAGACGCACAGTTGGCGGTAATGTAACCTATATGATTCCAACTGCTGTTAAACAACAAAAAAGAAAAAGAAGAAAAAACAGCACTGTCACTGATTATAGTGCTTATCCTATCCTGCAGTGATTGTAGTGTTTTCTCAGCTTCCAGCACACCTCACTCACTCCACTCATCTTCTATACCGCTTTATCCTGTATTCAGATACGCTGGGGGCCTGGAATCTATTCCAGGAGACTTAGGGCACGAGGCGGGGTACACCCTGGACAGGGTGCCAATCCATCACAGAGCACACACACATACACACACTCAGTCACACACTGTGGGCAATTTGGGAACGCTTAATCTGCATGTTATCTGCAACCTAATCTGCATGTTATAGACCCTGGAGGTGCAAAGTGACAGTTCCAGCACGCCTGATTTAGTTAATTAACTAATTAACATCCCTTAGTGAATAAAAGGCTGTTAAACTTTAAAATATGAAGGGCAGGGGAGTGACCAGGGTTGGGAAGTGGGGCTGCTGTACAGTCTTATGGGAGGTCTAGAGCCTATCCAATGGGACTCGGGGTACAGCATGTACAGGGTGGCATTAAATCACAGGCCACAAATACACACAAACACACTCACTCATTGTCTTTAACACTTATTTAGGGTCACAGGTGGCCTGGAGCCTATCCCAGGAGACTTAGGGCACAACGTGGGGTACATCCTGGATGGGGTGCCAATCCATCGCAACAAACACACATCAGTTTAGGAAGGCTGGTTAACCTAGTCTCTTTGGTCTAAAGTCTTTGGACTTGATGGGTTTCCATCCAAAGGAAGCACAGGGAGAACATGCAAACTCCACACACACACACACACACACACACACACAGAGAGAGAGAGAGAGAGAGAGAGAGACCCTGCGCGGGGTTTTTATCCACTCTGGCAACCCCAGTCTCTCCGAGTGAGCAGGATGTTTGGGTTCGTCGCTGTTTCATAAGAAGTGAAGCCGCAGCCTGAGTGTGAAATCTGACTGTCTCTGACTCTCAGGTGAGGAATCTCTGTTCATTCAGGAGCTTTAAAGCTTTAAAGTGTAACTAAACGGCGGTGAAACACCTGAAGGTTTGTTTCTCTGTTTCTGCTTTGATCTCTTTCATGTCAGTAATGTTTAGTTACATTGTTACTCCTGAGCGCGCGCCGCCACTCACACGTGTTACTGTACACACTGTAGAGACATGTCCATCATCAGAACAAATCATATAATAATCCTGTTAGAGAGGCTGTGGATCACAATGTGTTTATGTGTTTATACAGTTATAATTATAATAAAATAATAATCTTTATTAACAGTGTTAGTGTTATTGTGTGTGGAGCTGTGAGGGAGTTGGGATTTGGTTGTTTATCTCTACAGTCGAAATAATTTCTCTAAGGAGATTGTGTGTGTGTGTGTGTGTGTGTGTGACTATCATATGACAAAAGACATGATCATAAACAGCTCTGATAAACAAGCTGGCCTCGTGCTCTAAAGTCATCCTCAGGAGTGTAAGTACACACCGAGAATCAGTGCCATATGATCATTATATATAAATGATACACACACACACTATTTGTCCAAACCTGTTATCCCCAGTGAAGGACAATCTTAATGCTTCAGAATCCCAGGACCTTTTGGACAATGCTATGGTTCCAACGTTGTGTCCACAGTTTGGTGAAGCCCCATTTCTATTCCAACGTGACTCCGCCCCAGTGCACAAAGCAACGACTATAAAGACTATAAAGGTTTGATGAGGTCGGTGTGGAAGAACTCGACCGGCCCGAACACAGAGCCCTGTGACCTCAACCCCATCGAGCATGAACTAGATGGACTGGAACGGAGATTGCGAGCCAGACCTTCTCGTCCAACATCAGTGTCTGACCTTATAAACAATCCACAGAATGAATGGACACCAATTCACACAGAAACTAAACACTCTAACATCTTGTGGACGGCCTTACAAGAAGAGTGTGAGCCGTTAGAGTGTAAAAGGAAAGTGGACTGATTCCATTTTAAAGTGTGTGTGTTCGGTTACAATGTTATTGTAGGTTGGGGCAAATAGTTTTATCCATATTTTTCATGAATTACAAAGTAAATAGCATAATATTTGAAATCGTGATTTGTTAAAATGTACCGCACTAGAGATATTCGTGAAAAAGAAAGATATTTTTGCTTAGTCAGTAATCATGTGGTACGTTTGTGGGCGTGGCCTTATCTGTCTGACAGGTCAGTTCGCACCATCGTTGACTCTTTAACACACCGTCCCTTCTGTTTTTTTTTTTCTAGATGAAAGTGGCATGAGGAGGAAGCTGGAGTCGAATTTTCATCATGTGACAAATCATCTCCGAGTGTGTGAGTAAAGACGCAGCACTCTCTCACACACACACACATACACACACACACACACACACACACACACACACACACAGAGCATAACTGAAATGTGGCACACCCTGCGTTAAATAACACACACACACACACACACACACAAGACAGTGCAGTTTGTCTGCTACACTGCGATTCAGGTTTCCAGACTGGAGCAGGTTCAGCAGGTGTCGTTTTTTTTTTCGTTTCTCCTTCATTAAACAGCATTGTGGGAAATCTAACCTTCCAGAACATTCCGTGAAACCTGAGGATGGGGCGGTTCTGCGGGTCTTTGAGGCGCGGCTTGGCGAGATGTTGCTCCGTGGCGGTGCTGCGCTCACGTCTCCCCGTCCTCACGTGGCTGCCGGCGTACACTCTGAGCTGGCTGAAGATGGACGTGCTGGCGGGACTCACCGTGGGACTGACCGTCATCCCTCAGGCCCTGGCATACGCCGAGGTGGCCGGTTTACCCGTGCAGGTAATCACTTCACCGCTACACCTTTAATCACACTGGGACGTCCACACTCCGCCTTCTGAGGGACGACGTCTGGGGAAATCTCGTCTATGAAGTTGTTAAATGATGACATCTCATTTTTTAGATAAAAAAAAGGATATGAATTTAAAATGTGCGCTTTTCGCACTAAGACTTATCCAAACCTGCTGAAATGCATACTTAATGCGAAATGTATTGAAAACCTCAAGGTTACATAATTCAGATTTTACTTCCTGTTTCTGTTTTCATGTTACATTTTCCTGAATCAGGAGAGGAACTTGCATTTTTCCCCAAATACAACATTGTGGTTTGGGTTCTCATTCCCATCTCAACCAGTGACCGCCCCTATCCCCTCTCTCTTAATCACCATTATCACAATTAGCACCAATATCACCATCATCCTCATCATCCTCATCATTATAATCATCCTAATCATTATAACAAATATCCCCATGACATTAAATACCTAAATTATCACCAATATCACCATAATGACTATTATCTCCTTTATAACTATTATGACCATTATCCCAATTACCCTCACCATCCCCGTTAGCACCAATATCACCAATATTCCGATTATTATCGTTATCATCATTATCCCCTACATTCCCATTATCACCATTATGGTGGAGATAATGGGAATAATGGTGATAATGGGGATGATGGATCACAATTATTACTATTATCACCATCATCCTAATTATTCCCATCATGCCTATTCTCCCCACCTCCATAATCTCAGTGATAGAGTATTAAAGAGTGTATTTTAATAATTATTCCTCTCTCTCTCTCTCTCTCTCTCTCTCTCTGCAGTATGGTCTGTACTCCTCCTTCATAGGCGGTTTTGTTTACTGTGTGTTCGGGACATCGAAGGATATCACCCTGGGCCCGACCGCCATTATGTCTCTGCTGTGTTATTTGTACGTCAGAGGAGACCCGGTGTACGCCGTGGTGTTGGCGCTGCTGTGTGGAGTCATCCAGCTCGCCATGTCTTTACTCAGACTCGGTAAATAAAAAAACAACAACAACATAATAGAATTAAATAAATAGAACTTTATTAATAAGGTCTGACGTTCACCAACACACCAACAACAACATCGTAAATGAGCCAATTAAATAAAGATAAAATGTCGGTCACTAGGGGGCGCTTCACATGTCACAGGTTTTGTTGGATCTCATTCAACATTGTTATTTTCAAATAAGCCTTATTTTTTGTCAGTTTTCTTTTTGTCCACATTTTTACCCTTGTTTCAGTTCAAACAGCATCTCGTTTGATCTCTGCTGGTTCTCTCCAGGTTTCCTGCTGGACTTTATTTCCTATCCTGTAATAAAGGGCTTCACCTGCGCAGCGGCCGTGACCATCGGCTTCGGGCAGGTCAAAGTGAGCGTTGTTAAAAACACACACACACACACACACACACACACACACACACACACACACCTAGTTAGTTTCCATTAGTTTCAGTTTGCTTGTACAATTCAAATAATATTAATTAAATATACTTAACCTAATTGTGTGTGTGTGTGTGTGTGTGTGTAGAACATTCTGGGTGTGAAGGACGTTCCTCAGCAGTTCTTTCTGCAGGTCTACTACACTTTCCAGAAACTGCCTGAGGCCAGGTGAGTAAAGAGGATGAAGGAGAACTAAAATAAGATTTAAAGATAGACAGATAGATGTGTTATTGTTTCCGAAGAAAAGGAAAAGTGTAAAATGTGTAATATAGTAGTCAAAATAATAATAATAAGATGCGTGTAAAACAATATATAAATAGAAATAGAAATTGAAATTGTTGAACAAATTTATATTAGTTTATTAGTTTACAATTTCTTTTTTCCATGTATTAGTTTTTTCTTTTCATTTCAGTATAAATATATATACAAATATTATAATTACAATTTTTTAAACCTTTTAATCCAATTTAAATACAGTGAAACCTCAGATTGTGAGTAACGTGGTTTGCGAGTGTTCCCCAAGACGAGCAAAGATTTTAAAGAAATTTTGACTTGAAAAACGAACAAGTCTTGGTTTACGAGTACCGAGTATCATGTATCACGTAGAGCTTCTTGTTTTGACGCTGAGCGTCACATGATCACAACTGAGCCAACGGTTTTTGTCTCTCTTGTGCTGCTGGATTGTGGGTAATCGTCTCCCCTGCTGGGTCTTAGTGCTCGTCTCTCACTGGTACAATCAACATCCATGCACGCGTGTATTGTTTACTATAACACTGTGACCACGTGTGTGTGTGTAAAACATTTTATTTTGTGTCTGTATGTGTGTGTATAGCGTGCGTGTATTGTTTCTCATAACACACGTGTGTGCCCGTGTAAAGCAAAAGAAAGTCCCATTAGACACACACACACACACACACACACACTTTCTTTCTCTCTGCTCTACACAGACTCTGTCGCGATTCTTTTTAAAGGTAAAGTGCAGGTTAATTTGTTTTATTTTTACTTTACAGCAGTGATTCTGTTAGTTGTCGCTCAATCAAGTGCCATTAGGAAGATTTCTGGTTTATTTTTCCGATAAAACAGTGATTCAGTTGTGTGAAAAGAGTGGAGGAAGGGTAACTGTGTAAGACCAGGAGGGGGGAGGGGAGGAGCTCCTTACTTTAGCTTCACACACACACACACACACACACACACACACACACACACACAGTGCCTGCAAACGCAAATGGAAACAATTATCTGCCCAGATTTATTTTAAAAAGTAAAGTGCAGGTTAATCTGTTTTATTTTTCTTTATATTTTGTGTTAATTATTTTTATGTATGTATTTTTTTGGGCTGTGGAACGAATAATTAGAGTTTTCACTATTGCTTATGGGAAATTTCGATTTGGTTTATGAGTTTGGTTTATTTGGTTTATGGAACAAATTATGCTCGTTATTTTGCAAGGTTCCATTGTATATTGTTTTATACCTTACTTTATTTTTATTTATTTAATCATTTATTTTTTAAAAATGTTCTCGCAATTAAAATTGTAAAAATTTTGGATTGGATTGAATTGGATTTTTTTTTTTTTACAACTTAATAAATAAGTCTCAAAATGTTTAAAAATGTTTTTAAAACTTTACTTTCCCTCAGCTTCCTCTGGTTTTTTCCCCGCACCATATTTTTCTCTTCTTTCTTTTTCAAACCAAAACTATTTTCCAAGTTTTCTCTTTTCTTTTCTTTTTCCTTTCTTTCCTTTCTCTCGCGGCCGGCTCGTGACTGTAAGCGCGGTCTCTCTGGTGTCTCTCTTGTCCTTAGGGTTGGAGACGTGATCCTGGGTCTCTTCTGTCTGGTATTCCTGCTGTCGATGACGCTGATGAAGAGTTCCCTGGGCCGTGGTGGGGAGAACCCGTCCGTTCCAGTGAGGGTGTCTCGGGGTTTGGTGTGGACGCTGGCGACTGGTGAGTAGAGACGGAACTTGGTAGAACTATGGGAGGCGTCTCCTAATTTGCATATTCATGAATCATGACATTTTTCACGAGGCTGTAAATTGATTGATGTTCCTTGAAGTTTCAGCGCTCTCCCTCTCTCCTTCTTCTTTGTGTGTGTGTGTGTGTGTGTGCGCAGTCCGGAACGCACTGGTGGTCTTAGCAGCGACGTGTGTGGCGTACGCTGCTGAGGTCACGGGTCACAGTTTCTTTACTCTGACGGGGAAAACGGCTGCAGGACTTCCTCCTTTCTCAGCCCCGCCTCTTTCTGAGACGACAGCCAATGGCACACTGATATCGTTCGGCCAGATCGCGCGCGTCAGTGCAGCGCTACATTTCTGAAAAATCTCACCGTTTAAATTTAATCTACTGTATGTGGTTGGAACTGATCATGTGATGTCACTGACCAATCACGTGTCTCCTCAGGATCTGGGAGGCGGTCTGGCCGTTATACCGCTGATGGGCGTCCTGGAGAGCATCGCCATCGCTAAAGTGTTCGGTACGCGCGCGGGTCACTTTCACACACTTGTTTACACGCATTTATACACAAGTTAATAAAGACGTGTGTGTGTGTGTGTGTGTTTTGCAGGAAGCAAGAATAATTACCGCATCGATGCCAACCAGGAACTCTTTGCTATCGGTGTGTGTCCTGTAAAGTCTTCAGTTTCTTTGTGTGTGTGTGTGTGTGTGTGTGTGTGTGTGTGTGTGTTCAGTATAAACAGTTAATGTTGTGTGTGATGTCTTGTATGTTTTCAGGACTCACCAACATCTTGGGGTCATTTGTTTCTGCCTATCCCGTCACAGGCAGCTTTGGGAGGTGTGTATCTTCTGTGTGTGTGTGTGTGTGTGTGTTAGGAATGCATGTAAGTACAAGGTGTTTGTGTGGTTTTTTTTTTGTAGGACTGCTGTAAACTCTCAGACTGGAGTGTGTACACCTGCAGGGGGGATAGTCACAGGTGTGTGTGCACACATACACACACACACACACACACACACACACACTGTTCTCTGGTTTCCTCCCACATTCCAAAGACCTGCAGATTAGCGTTATTGGCGTTGGCCCGTAGTGTGTGTGTGTGTGTGTGTGTGTGTGTGTGTGTGTGTGTGAGTGAGTTATACAATTATACACATAGGAATAAATACAACAGCCTTAGGGTCTCTAGTTGTACTACAGATGGCTCCTAGATGGATGGATGTAAGGTATAACACCTCCCTATGTCTCCGTGTGTCTCTCTGTCTCTGTGTGTCTCTCAGCCGTGGTGGTCCTCCTGTCTCTCGCCTTCCTCATGCCGCTGTTCTCCTACATCCCCAAGGCTTCCCTGGCGGCCGTCATCATCTGCGCCGTCGCTCCGATGGTGGAGATCAGAGTTCCCTCGCGCCTCTGGAGAGTCAGAAGTGAGTCTCCGGATCCGTCCGCACCGTTCCGTACAGGTGGTACCGTTCACACCATTAACGCTTTGTTTCCTCCGTCCCAGAGCCGGACCTGCTCCCGTTCTCCGTCACCTTCCTGCTGAGTTTCTGGGAGGTGCAGTACGGCATCATGGGAGGCGTCGTGGTCTCAGGGCTCATGCTGCTCTATCTGGCGGCCACACCTGAGCTCAAGGTGAGACTCTGACCTCTTGACACACGTCGTTAAGGTGTAGTGTTTAGTCTTTGTGTTCTGATTGGACTGTAACCAAGTCGCCTCGTTAGGACTCAGAGTGTGAAGCTCTGAACTGGTTTTACAGGTGACGGATCATCATCACGTGATGGTGGTGGAGTTGGGAAGCGGAATCCATTTTCCTGCTGTAGAGCGCGTCAGTGACGTCCTGCGTGCACACGCGCTACACGGTGACACACACACACACACACACACACACACACACACATGAACAAAAACAAATACAGAAGTCTGAGTTATAGATATTGATATGTCTAGCACTCCATGAAATTTTAATGGATCTCCCTCTTCCTGTCTACCTCTCTGTATGTTTGTCTCTCTCTTGGGCTTTCTTTATATCTGTCACTCTGTCTGTCTGTTTTTATCCATTAACCCCTGTCTGTCTCTCTGTTCTTCTGTTCTTTACTTTCTCTCTCTGTCTCGCTGCCTGTCTATCTGTTTGTCTGACTGTCTGTTTCTCTGTTTCTCTCTGTCCTTACTGTCTGTGTCGCTCTTTATGTTTGTCTGACTGTCTGACTGTCTGTCTTCCTCCGTGTCTCTCTGTCTGTCTTCCTGTCTGTCTCTGTGTCTCTCTGTGCGTCTCTGCAGTATGTCCTCCTCGTGGCGTTCTGTTGGACTGTCAGCACGTCAGCAGTATCGACTACACAGTGGTGACTGAACTGCTAGATCTCTTGAGACAGTTTAAGCTTTGCGGTGTCTCTCTGGTCTTCTCAGGACTAAAGGTAAGTACTGGTGTCTTCGCTCAGACATCACAGATCACGCTCCAGTTCTTTTGTCTTCACATTTCACATTTGAACTAATACATATTCAGTTTATTTATTTTGCATTGCTGTCTCTTAGAGTTATTACGGTAGCCCTGCTACTCCAGACATTAGGGTCGTCTGTCAGTGATGTAATGCTGCTGCCTTGCGCTGAACTTCCTCATGCAGCTGTCGCTGGTCTTTCCCCAGTACTCGGTGTTGGAGGTTTTATTAGCAGCTGAACTTCCAGGCTTCAGACACACGGACAGCGTGGAGGCGGGACTTCAGCTCCTGATCACCAACGCGGACGACTACAGCGACGCCTGACACTCTGCACTCTCTCCTCCAATCAGCAACGAGATCTGAGACTCATCACAGGGCGCCAAGCTGGTCATTAATACCTCGAGTGAGCAAAACCAATGACTGGACGCGCCGGCGGGCGTACAGGAAGTCACCGACCTCAGTGTGAGATTAGTTTAGAGTTTGGAGTTTAGTGACCTTGACTTTGAGACCAAATCCTTTTGCACAGCTGGATGCAGACGGCACTAATAACTTAAAAAAAAACCTCACTGCATTAATATTTTCTTCTCTTTATAAAATAGATTTATAGCAAAATACAGAAGAACTAGCGACTGTTAGCTAGCAGCTAGCTAGCGTGGGTCTTAATTTTTGTATTAATTCACTTAATTGAAAGTGAATTTCCTCTGTATATTCATGGCTTATTAGGCGACTCAGAATACACTTCTGTCAGTTATGGATCTCCTGAACCCACTTGACAGGATGGTCGCTAATAGCTAGCATGATTCTCAAAGACAGTTCATAAACACACAACACTTGCGTAGTGTTATAAAGGGTGTAGTACTTTCTAAAGAGAAAAATAGATTATTGTACAATTTTGCACTACAACGAGGTGGTAGCATGCTAACGTAGCATCAGGCAGCTAGCACACAACATTCCTGTTTAGCATCACGTTTCTGAACTCATTTCTCCAATGATGGTGCAATAATACGTTTGGATTTTGTAAACTGGAGCTGCGGGAGTAACTGGAGCTTTTAGGAACCATGTGCCTTGTTAATGAAATGTCTAAAGCTCAGACCTTTTCAGACATTTTACAGACCAAGTTCATATCTTTAAATAGAAAGTAGTTTGTTGCGTTTAAAACACTGTTAGCATTTCACACTGGTGCAAAAAAAAACATGCTAGATCACTAACTGTTGTTTTTTTACCTTAAAACGCGGTCTGTTTTTAGGAAAACTGACTTTACTTTTAGATAAAGTTAATGATTTTACTTGAGACTAAAATCACTTTGGTTTCTTTTAAAGTTTGCCGTCACCTTTGTATGTTTGTGACACGGATCAGATTTTCTGGTTTTAAAAAAACTTAAAAAGTGATAGTTTATATGATTCTGACTGTGTTTTGATGTAACGTGTTATGTGGAGGTAAAGTATTGCATTATTTAGCACTTTTTATTAAATATATTTGAGTAAATATCTTTCTGTGTATCTGCGATATACAGTATATGAAGTCATATAACAGAAACAGAAATCACATGATTTTTTTCATTTTAAATAGTCAGACTGAAAATATCTTTAAATATCTGTTATTGTAATTTTAACCAGTGTAAGTATGAATCCAATGATGTAAACATTAAAGCACTTTTTTTAAGTCGCTATGGATAAGAGCGTCTGCCAAATGCCTAAATGTAAATGTAAATGTAACCACTCACTCATTACTAACTTTTTTTAACAGAATATTAGGAATAAACATTTATGTCTGTACTAGTGATTTGTAATAATAGACTAACAAAAACTATGGATTTTAAATTTGTTAAGCACTTAAATGTAAATGAAAGTAACCTGGTCTACAGTACCGCCTCAGCAGAGCCACACACTTATACACCGCCCGCCGCCGTGACACGACACACTGATGCAGTAATTCATGATAAAAGAGCCAAGGGCCAGGTAATGAGACGTCGGCCATTTCTGTAATATAAATCCTTTTTTCATTGGTCGTCAGGAATATTTTGTTGGATTTTCATGAGTAAACTGTAATCACTAAAATAAAATAAAAAACAGGCTTTAAATATTTTATTTACATTTTATTAATCGTGTAATTAATAAGGTTGTAGCGTTGGACTATGGTACGAGAGGTTCCAGGTTCAAATCCCACGACCATCAAGTTGTCCCTGTTGGGCCCTTGAGCGAAGCTCTTAACTCCCAACTGCTCAGATGTACATCGAGTCGCTCTGGATAAGGGCGTCTGCCGAATGCCTAAATGTAAATTAATCTATAATATACAAGAGTTTCAATTTTCTATCAGTCAGCATTGCAGTGTTGGTTTGTATCACAGAGTGAAGGTGCTGTACTTTATCTAACACTACATCTCATCAGGTCTGTGCGGCATCCTGGAGCTCACTACACACCACCACTGAAGTTAGATTTAAAGAAGATTTAGATTTGAAAGTTGGTTTAGTTAACAGTCTCTCTAAAGTTCTGACTGATGTCCGCTTGGACCTGGTGTGTCATGGAGGTAGAAAAGAAAACTCTTCAGGAAAGATCGAGCGCATTACTGTAGATGTTGAATAATGACGCTTAAGTCAGAATAGATACACAGCATCAATAATCACAGAGTTACTCTGTACTGGGAGTGTTAGAGGTCTGTAGAATTTATTTTCCATCTTTTTGATCGCGTGATTTACAGTATGATTTAGGTTTGCTATTAAAGTTGTCTTTGGCTTATAATTACAATAAATGTACAATTATTTTAATGGCTAAATGTTTAAACAATTATTAAGATATTGATTTAAACAATTTGTAAATTTATCCCTGAAAAATAAATGCATTAAAAATAACCCATGTATGAAGATTTTTTAGGAAGATTTCCCAAAGGCTTAGCTAGTCACATGACCAGAGCTGATTATTTGAGTCAGAAACACAGAACTGAAAAGCGAGAGACTCAGCGGAACAGAAAGAGATGCTGCAGTAAATGAAGAGGCGTAATGCGGCACTGGACACTTTTTAATCAGAGTGGAGAGTTTACAGGAGAGCGGACTAAAGGAAGAGAGAAATCACATGATCATCACTCACGTTGGATAAATCACTCTGCAGTCGAACTCGCGGGTTCATGCAGATGCTGCAGGTGATTCTGAAAGAAGAATCAGATGCACTCGCTATTAAAACGATTCACTATTAAAAGGCGATTAAAGCTATTATTTTACTACAGACTGATTATGACGTCACTGAAACGAAATATTACTCTTGATTTAGATGAACTGCAAACTCACAGTTGATATGTAGAGCAAAAACATTTATCTTTTGAAAGTGCTCGTTAAACCCTTCCTTTTTTTGCATTGCTCTTTTCTAGAGCGAAGTGAAAGCGCAGAGATTATTTATACCACTTATAACAACAATTAGATTTTTGAAGTTTTTAAATGCATTTCTTCCTTTATTTTGAAATTTAGTTTGGATTTTAAGGCAGCGGACGGAATTGGTTTGAGACAAATAAGTTTTAAGGATTAAAAACTGCGATGCAGGCGCCTTCATGTAGCGCCGCGTTAGCTAGAGAAGTAGTTGTTTGTTAAGCGTTGAATTGAACTTTAGCTAGCTTTGAATGGTTCATAATTTTTGAATATTGAATAAAGTGCAAAATTGAGGTTGTGATGAAGGAGGATTACGGTTCCAGGCCTGGAGATGATTAGAGGAAATCGATATCACATCAGAATGTGAAAGTGTTTGACTGAGTTCTAGATATTAAGGAAAGAATAACGATTATCATTTGGATTTACACGGATCTCACACCTTCTTAGAAAAGGCTTTTGTTGCATATTAAAAGGGTTTTAGCTTTTAAAAAATTTTGGTTCATTTATTTTGATTTGAATATTTATTGACCAGTGAACGTCATCACAAAGCAGCTTTACAGAAATAAAAAAATATTTTGAATATAATGATTTTTTTATATACATTTAGAACTGCAGTCAATGACATTTGCATTGATATAATTTCCATATTTTTTCCCCATAATCTAATAAGTTAATTAAAGCCCTAATATCAAAAGGGTGTTTGTGCGTGTGTGTCTTTTTAATTTTTTTATTGCAAAATATTTAGTTCTAAATACTCATAACTGAATTTATACGAAGAGTTACAGTAGCTAGATACTGCAACATTCTGTTGTAGCATTAGCATGCAACATTTCGCTAAGCAATATTTTGTCCTTAGCTTATTTAGTCCATTTTGGCTTAGCATCTGTAGCTAGAGTAAGCATAATAGTTAATAATGCTGTTTGCTTGTCATTTATTTCACTTGTACACACGATTCTGTCTCTGTTGTTCCACCCATTTTTATTGTCCTCGCTTCCTGTGGACTTTGTGCACTTAATCAGTACAGAATGTGACACGCGTAAGGAAGATGGATTCCAGGACACAAGGACGTACATAGAAATAAATCAAACTGTGAGTATCTGATTAGTGAGATCTTAACGAGTCTTAAACACACTGTGTTATGAGTTAGTGTTATGAGTGAGAGCTCGAGACGATCCTGATTATAATATCGGTTTGGAGATCAGGTCTGATATCAGATTAGATTTGTAGCTTGTTGTAACAAAGAAAGGTCATTTTGTTACATTTTTTAACTGTGAATTCTTAGAGATCTTGAGATGATGTCATTGAATCAGATTATCAGATTCAGTGTGTTGTGTTTTAGAGCTTCGTTTCCTCGACCCTGTTCAGACGCCATTTCCAAACATGAGTTCGTCTCACTTCTACGATAATAAAAGGTATAATATCACATTACGGCTGGAGTTTTTGCACACTTCCACAGTACTCCTTTTAAAACCTGACAACAATACACTAAACCACTACAGTCCGGGTATCATACTGAACTAAAGGAATGGCTACATTTATATATATATATATATATATATATACATTTATATCATATCTAAATCCTTAATTTCCACTCACACATTGATTATAGCTCCTGATGTCAAAGTAGCATCTTTTTATTTGTATTTTTTAAAAGTAGTAACGTAGGAACGCATTTCATTGTACTTTGCACAATGACAATAAAGAATCTAGAAAAACATTAACTACTCCTGACTGCTGGCTGTGACACAGGATACAAACTAGAGTTTATGCTGATCGACAACATTCGGCCAAAACATGGTATTGGTGCTAAAAAGTGTCTCACCTAGGTGAAAAAGTGAATTTTCAGATAGAATCATACAATATAACACCGTTTTTCATAATACTTAACGCTTCTCATCTCTTGGTCCTTTCTTTTTTTTTTTTTTTTTTGTAAATATGCATACACATTTATATTTTTAAAAATAAACACATTTGCAAAATACAATTTCACACCCTTTTATGCTTTAAAATTTGGATTTCACATGAAAAGACGTATTATTCTAAAATGCAAATTTATTAAGATATAGCCAAATGAATTTGACATTGTTATGAAAACTACAGATTTTTATTTTTTAAGCTCTTACCAAAAACCATCTCTCATGCAAAGCATCGAGGTCGCCCTGGAATTTTAATGGTACTCGTGTTAACAATAATTATTAGGGGTGGTAAAGTGCTCCGAGTGGTAAAGTGCTCACGTTATCATCCGGAGGCCTAGTTCAATTCCCGGGTGATGCTGTAACTTCTCGCAGCCGGAGGTCTAGAGAGAGCTGATTGGCCGAGCTCTCTCAGAGGGGAGGGATGAGAGGTACTTAGTGCTCCCACATTAATCACGGCACTACAGCCAATCAGGGGCGTCTGTGAGCTCACGCAAGCGGAAGGACCGGATAGTGTGTTACGTCGCCCCCAATAAGCGAGCAGTCCGGAGGAAATACGGACTTTTAAAAAAAAATTTAACATACAAAAAATAAAATCAGCACCAATACTGTGTTTTGGTCGTTTGTTAAATATCAACACAATTGTGTGATTATAAAAATATCTGGCAATGTTAAAATGTACTGAGGATCTTTTTATATACATTTTCCTAAGACTGAGTGAAAAAAAGAAAACGCAGGTATGCCGTGGTGCATTCTTGAAACGTGACTGGTCTAAAGAGCAACCTGATTACTTCTCAATGGACGAGTCTTCTTCACCGTTACAGTAAGAACCGAAACACATTCTACTAATTGTTTTCTGGTTAAATTTCGCTGAGTTAATGTTGTGGTTTAGATCCCCAGAGCCGGGCTGCATCTCCGTGAAGAGCAAAAGGTCTATAGAACAACCGCCTTCTTTTAAAAAGGAGAACTCTTCAACTTGGGCAAGGTAGGAGTGAAGAATCTCTCTGTGCTGTCTGGATAGAAGGGCAGGAAGGACTTTGTATGTAGCTGTTGTGTTTTAGATCCCCAGAACCCAGCTGTGTGTCCATGGAGAGCGACATGTCTATAGAGCAACCAGTTTCTTTCCAAAAGGAGGAATCGAGGTAGGAACCTGTATTTTAGTTTATTTACATAAACACTGAAATGGCACATTTAAAAGAGGAGTCAAACAGAAACATTGAAGTACAAAGAAACGCATTGTCTGAGCACACACTTTGAAGTAGCTCTAAGACAGACACAGTAAAATACAGGACCTTTAAAGGGTTGCCTTCAACATTTCCAGTTTTTACCTCCAGTGCAAGGAGAGCTAACGTTAATGCGCATCACTGCAGCATCTCTACGATTCTTTAAGATGTTTATGTGAATTTAATGACTTTATATTGATGCTATTTTTAATTCTAACGCAAAAGCTTTAGCGTGTGCTAAGGATTTAATCAGGGGTTTTACACTTTAACAATAGTAAAATAAAAAAATAAATATATAAAAGTACACAGTACACAGTATGGAATCTATTTCTTAAACCTAAACTTAAAAAATTTGACTGGCAGAACATATAATGCAGATGAGTAACTTAATTGCATGTTTCTTTTCTTTGTTCTTTTGCAGTAAGACGTACGAAAGAGCCAAAGTGTTTACTGAAGAGTGTTTCGACAATTTCAAGGTGTGTGTATATTTTTATGGGAACTTTAAAAACCAGAAGAAGATCTATTCAGCTGGTTCTTTCATTTTGAATTTAAAACATTCTGTTTTTAAATAGGACACTACAATCAAGTTAATGTACTGTGTTCGAGATTTACTCTATTTACGTAAAAAGTGTTCTGGAATCAGGTTTCCAAAAATCAAAGAGAAACATAAATAACCTAAAAAACTCTTTTCAGGAGGTGGAGCGTAATGTTCATGCCCTGATAACGGAAGAGCTAAATATTGTCAGGAACATGCTGTTTCCAGCTTACCCAGCATGCTCCGAGAGCGAGGTGAAGGATGAAGACAAGCAGGACAGTGTGAAGCGGGCTGTACTGAAAATCACACTGCATGTCCTGAGAAACATGGAACTCCATGACCAGGCGAACACACTACAGAGCAGTAAGAGCGCTCTCTGACTGTTGAGATAGCAGAGCCTGCTTTGACAAAAGAAACTATGAAATAACAAAGAAATTGTTCAACACCGTTTGTAATAAATGTGATCGTGCTAATTACTGTTCATTGTGCTCCATAGAAATGATTCCCATGTGCCAGAAGAAATTAAAATCTACTCTGAAGAGAAAATTCCAGTGCATCAGTGAAGGACTGTCAAAACTCGGGAACTCAACACTTCTGGCCGAGATCTTCACAGAGCTCTACATCACAGAAGGTGATAGCGGAGAGATCAACAATGAGCATGAAGTGAGACAGATTGAGGCCAAAGCCGTGAGAGCAGGAAGCGAAGACACACCGATCAAATGCAATGACCTTTTTAACCCTTCACCTGGAACAAACAAATCCATCAGGACTGTCCTGACCAAAGGAGTTGCCGGAATTGGAAAGACGATCTCGGTGCAAAAATTCATCTTGGACTGGGCTGAAGGAAAAGCGAATGAGGACATCCACTTTATATTTCCACTTCCATTTAGGGAGCTGAATCTGATGAAGGAGAAAACACTCAGTCTGATGGAACTTCTTTGTCACTTTTTTCCAGAAACATCAGACTTACATGATTATGAATCGTACAAGGTTTTGTTTATTTTCGATGGTTTGGATGAAACTCGTCTTCCTTTGGACTTTCAGAACAATGAGATCTTGCAGGACAGAACAGAACCTGCCTCTGTGGATGTGTTGCTGACAAATCTAATTAAAGGGAATCTACTTTCATCTGCTCTCCTTTGGATAACATCACGACCTGCAGCAGCTCATCAGATCCCCCCAAATTGTGTTGACCTGGTTGCGGAGGTAAGAGGGTTCACCGACCCTCAGAAGGAGGAATACTTCATGAAGAAAATTGCTGACCCCGGAATAGCTAACAAAATCGTCTCACACCTGAGATCAACGAGGAGCCTGTATATCATGTGCCACATCCCAGTCTTCTGCTGGATTACAGCAACTGTTCTAGAGAGAATGTTCAGCGAAGCAGAGAGCAAGGACATCCCGAAGACTTTGACACAAATGTTCATATACTTCCTGATTTATCAGAGTAAGCACAGAGCTCAAAGATACAATCAAAATACTGAAATGGGTTTCCAACAAACTAGGGACAGAATTCTCGATTTAGGAAAGCTTGCTTTTCAGCAACTGAAAAAAGGCAACCTGATCTTCTATGAGGATGACCTAGTGGATTGTGGCATAGACGTCAAAGAAGTGTCCGTTCACTCTGGTATGTGCACTGAGATCTTCAGGGAGGAGTTTGGACTCTATCTGGGGAGGGTGTACTGCTTTGTGCATCTCAGTGTCCAGGAGTTTCTGGCTGCTTTGTATGTATTCATAACCTGCATGTCTAGCATCACTGAACAATCAGATGTTGTCAAGAACTCAGCCTTGACTGACCTCCTCAAAAAATCAGTGAACAAAGCCTTACAAAGCAAGAATGGACATCTAGACCTTTTCCTTCGCTTTCTTCTTGGGATTTCACTGAACTCCAATCAGGCTCTTCTGCGTGGTTTAATAACACCATTGGAAACCTCTCATAGCAAAGAGGAAACGGTCATGTTCATCAAAGAGAAGATCAAGGAGAATCCCTCTCCCGAGAAATCTATTAATCTGTTCCACTGTCTGAATGAATTGAACGACCAGTCTCTAGTTGAGGAGGTCCAGAAGTATGTGAACAGCAAAGGTGTCAAATGTCTGTCTGGAGTTAGTTTCTCTCCAGCTCAGTGGTCAGCTCTGGTGTTTGTGATGCTGAACTCAGAGGAAAAGTTGGATGAGTTTAACCTTGATAAATATGATCGATCAGAGCAGTGTTTCCTCAGGCTGTTGCCAGTCATCCAAGCTTCTAGAAAAGTTGTGTGAGTTTTTAAATACTTTAATCTAGTACTATAAGTACATTTTTATAAGTAAATTTTCCCTGTTCCTCGGTTCTTGCTGCCCCACACCAACTCCTCCATTCTTGCCTTATCAAACCAGTTCTTTAGTTCTTGCTGCACCACACCAGTTCCTTCATTCTTGGTTTTTGTGTTCTTTTTTCACCACACCAATTGTCCCATGCTTGATGCACCATAATAGTTCCTCCATACTTGACGAACCACACCAGTTCCTCCATTCTTGCTGCACCACACCAACTACTTCATTCTTACTTCACTATACCATTTCTTTATTTATGGCTGCACCACACCAACCCCTTCATTTATACTGCACCACACCAATTCAACAATCCTTGTTGCACCTCTCCAGTTCCTTCATACTTACTGCACCAGACCTGTTTCTGCATTCTTGCTTCACCACGCCAACTGTCCCATACTTGATGCACCACAATAATTCCTTCATAGTTGTTGAACCACACTAATTCATCCATTCTTTCTTCACCACTTCAGTTCCTCTATTCTTGCTGCACCATTTTAATTCCTCCATTCTTGCTGCTCCTGTTCCTGCTTAGGCTTTGTTTGCAAGACAATGTTGTTCTACTAAAACAATGTGTCTCAAGGGGTTGATGGTTCAGTCACAACATCCACTTTTGCTTTCTTTTTAAGTGCACCATATTGCCTAAGTTCCTGCCTACTTTCTTATTTGGAGTGTTTTAGGATAAATGTATTTAATTTAAATGTTATGAAACAAATTTGAACAAATGCAAACTTAAGTAAATACAGTAGCTTTAGAAAAAGATATGCACAGTGGAACCTTGGATTGCAAGTAACTTGGTCTGCAAGAGTTTTGCAAGATGAGTAAATTTTTATTTATTTTGAATCGTTAAACGAGCATGGTCTGGATATATGATTACTGTCGTATGCATGCGCTATGTCTGCCAAGCGTCATGTGATCACAACTGAGCCGATGGTTCTTCTCTCGCGCGAGCTGTGAGATTGTGGGTAATAGTCTTTCATGCACAGTCTCAGCATGCGTGTACTGTTTATTATAACATTGTGGCCACATGTGTGAGCGTTAGCGTAAAGTATTTTTTAATTTTGTGTCCAAATGTATTAACTGTTCTTTAGTGACAATGGCCCTCGTGAAGAAGAAGGCTGTAGCAGTGCAGGAGATTAATCTGTTTAACGACTATGCAGCATCACTTTTCTTTGAAATCCTCAAAAGGAGACAAAAGCAAGTGTCATTAAAGAGGCTCCTTGTTAAAAAGGTTTGCTGAGAGAGCAGTGAATTGGTTAGTGTGTGTGTGTTTGTGTGTAGCCCCCCTCCTCTCCTCTCTGGTCTTAGTTCAGCCATGATTCTTAAGGTAAAGTGCAGGTTAGTTTGTTTTATTTTCACTAAATTATTTTTATATAAATATTTCTGGGTTGTGAAACAAATCATCTGAGGTTCCATTATTTCTCAGGGGAAAATTCACTTTGATATACAAGCATGCTTCTGGAACGAATTATGCTTGCAATCCAAGGTTCCACTGTATATATACAGTACATATGGTTTTTGATTTGCATATTTATTTTAATTTTTTTTCCAGTCTATGTTGGTGCAATCTTTCACTGACCAGCTGTAAAGAACTGACCTCTGCTCTCTGCTCGAACTCCTCAAATGTGAGAGAGCTCGACCTGAGCTGCAACGACCTTTTCAATGCAGGAGTCAAGATTCTCTGCAAAGCTCTAGAAAATCCACACTGTAAACTGAAAAGTCTAAGGTACATTGTAATTTCTTAGATTATTTTGCTTTAGTGTTCTTGTTTAGTCAGTGTGTTATACATCGTTGCAAGCTATGTCTTTGTATTGCAGGCTGTGTGGTTGTAAAATCACAGAGAAGAGCTGTGGAATTCTGGCTTCAGTTTTAAACTCTAATGAGAGTTTGCGAAAACTGAATCTGAGTAACAACGCAGTGAGGGACTCAGGAATAAATCTGTTATGTACTGCACTGGACAATCCAAAGTGTAGACTGGAAACCTTGAAGTAATTAAAAAAAATTTGATGTTATATTGTGTGAATGTGTGTGGTTGCGGTTAAGAGAAGGTTTGCAGAACGGGATTAGCTTTGGGATAACATCAGTGCCGAGTCTTCACATTTCCCCCATGTTTTCTGTACCTTGGTTTCGCTGTCGTCTTTTTGGGGTTTTCAGCGTTGAAACAATGAATTTTTTTCCTTTTCTTCTCAGTTTAAGTTGTTGTAATCTCACAAAGCAAAGCTGTGAATTCCTAGCATCAGCTCTCAGCTCAAACTACTCAAGTCTCAGAAATCTGAACCTGAGCAACAATAGTCTAAAGGATGCAGGACTCAAGATGCTGTCTACTCTATACAAGATCACAGATTGTAAACTTGAGGTACTAAAGTAAGTATCTTACCATCAGCACATGAAGTGAGTGGTTCTGTGTGGTTTTCTATGGATCCAGTTCATTCCAATCCTGTTTACTGTACCTTCAGGCTCCAGGCTTGCCATCTCACAGAGGAAAGTTGTTCAGCCCTGGGGTTCATTCTTAAATCAGCTTCTTGCAGGTTGCACACACTGGACCTGAGTAACAACAATCTGCAGAACTCCGTGATAGACGTTCTTTCTGCTGCGAAGATCAATCCACATTGCAGACTGGAGACCCTGAGGTAAGGTCCAGACCAAGTTTCAGTAGAGATGTCTGTAGTCGGGGGACAATTCATTTGAGTCATGTTTCTCTCACAGGTTACAGGGTTGCAATCTCACCGAGAAGAGCTGTTTAGCCCTGGCTATTCTGCTCCACTCGAAACTGACACGGCTCGATCTGGGGAACAACAATCTGCGTGACTCAGGAGTGAAGCTGCTCTGCGAGGGAATAAAGAACTCACAGTGCAAGCTAGAGATGCTCAGGTGAGACACAGACGCTGCTCTTATACACATGATAATGTATTCTTGGCCATGAAGATAACACCTTAGGTCCAAAAGTTAGATCAATGTGCATTTGAAAATTTGCACATTTTCCAAGTTGGGTTGCGCAAATTTTTGCCGTTTGCTCACTGACTATTTTGGATTTAACAAAGCAAACAGTCAAGAGCCTTAATAATTACTGCAGTGATTAATATCAGCGGTAACAAGTTATTTAACCCTAACTGATGCAGTGAGGAGCTTCTCATTTCTTAGACAACCATTTCAGAAGACAAATCCTGTGGGCGTGGCAAATATATTATTCTGTTTTAAATTATTGTCCTTCATCAAGCAAAGAAAACAACTAAGGAGACTGCTGAAACTCATTAATAAAACCTGGACAGTGGTGAGCCATCATCTTCATCAAAATGAGTGTGATGGGAGATCACTTAAATACATAGTAAAATCAAATAATAATAATAATATTAATAATAAAAAACAACAGAAAAGCATTTCCACGCACATAATACAAAAAGAACTTGAGAGACTAGGATTAAACAGCTGTGTAGCTTAAAAAAAAACACTTAGCGTTGAAGCTAATTGGAAAAAATGCTGTTCCAGTTTGCTAGGAAGAATAAAGACTAGACTTTGGAACAATGGATAAAGGTCATGTGACCTGATGAGTCCAGACTGAGCCTATTCCAGAGTGATGGGCGTGTCAGGGTGAGAAGGGAAGGACATAAAGCGATGTTCCCATCATGCATAGTGTCCACTGTACAAGCCTCTGGAGACAGTGTTATGATCTGGGGTTTATCAGTTACTCAGGTCTAGACTCAGTAACGTTATGGGGCAATAAAATGAAGTCAGCTGACCACCTGAATGTACTGAATCACCAGAGGATCACATCTATGGAGGGTTTCTTCTGTGATGGCACAAGTACTGTATATTCCAACATGTCAATGCCAGGATTGATTGGGCTCAAAGCGTGAAAGAGTGGTTCAGGGAGCATGAGACACCATTTTTGCACATGGATCAGCCACCACAGAGTCCAGACCTTAAACCCCACTGGGAATCTTTGGGGTGTGCTAGAAAAGACTTTACACAGTGGTCCAAGTCTTATGTTATAAATTCAAGATCTTGGAAAGAAATTAGTGTGACTTTGGACAAAAATAGATGTTGTGATGTTGCATAAACAATGTCATGAAATCAAAGTAAATAAAAGCAAAAGGCAGTGCAATGTAAGATTAGAGTGTGCAACTTTCTTTTTGTTGGCCAGGTATTTTAGCATGACATTCAGTAACTCCCCAACTTACTAACATTCGATATGAATTTACCACGGATCTAGAAACATTCGTAGATATGAACAAATTGCAGAAGTAGCTCAGATTGGTATTTGCAGTGGACCAGATACCAATATTTACAATTATGTACAATATTTTTAGTGTGTAAGTGAATGTAAAAAACGTCTAAAGTCCAGTATATTTTATGTATGTGTGTGTGTGTGTGTGTGTGGGAGGAATGAGTCGGCCTCACCGGTTTCAGTTAATCAGCCCGGGAGCTCGATGATAGAAAATGTCTGTCCTGTAAAGCTGTCCTGATGGTAAATAATCCTTATTTCAGAAAATACTCAAAAAAAACGAATTCACAGTCCAGTACAGCTCTGAGACAAAATGGCGTCCGTTGAAGTGTGCAGTAAACACCATGTGGGGTTGTCCCACTGACATCTTCCTGGGCTCCCTTTAAATGAGGTCAGCTGTCCACGCTACGTCACTGGGATTTTCCTTGTGATTTAATGGCACAGTCTCGCGGGAGAATAATGTGAAACCAAAACACCAAACCTGTGTGTTGTGCCTTACATTGTATATTTGTGTCAAACGTGTATAAGACTTATGAACGATCCGACTTATGAACGATCTGACTTATGAACATGCTCCCGAAACAGAACTCATTCGTAAGTCAGGGACTTCCTGTGTTGTGAATACGCCAAGTCTGTTTAACTTCTAATAACTAGTAGCTGTCGTTGCATATTGTTATACAAATTTTATTTCTATTAAATCTATTTGTGTATCTCTTTTTTTAAATACTGTTGAACATATTTTATAAATATAAAATAAATAACTTTTATCATATTCAAATTCACATTTTATTTGTCACATACACAGTCATACACAGTATGATATACAGTGAAATGTCTTTACGACCACCAGTGACCTTAAAAAGAGAATTAAAGCTTATAACAAGAAATAAATATGAATAAAAGAAATACGATAGAAAAATTTTTTTTAACTAGGATAAAAATCGAACTAAAAATAGAAACATACTGTACAATAGAACATTTGAAAAAATGTAAAATGTTAAAAAATTTGGAATTTGGTGAAATTTGGTGATTTACTACCTTAAATGGCTTTTTCCCCTCGTCTCTTTGTACAGACTGTTTCAGTGCGGGATCACAGATGAAGGCTGCGCGGCGTTGGTTTCAGCCCTGATGTCGAACCCGTCACATCTCAGAGAGCTGAACCTTGATGGGAACAGTGTGACAGAGTCAGGCCTGAGTGTGCTGTTTGCTTTAGTGCAAGATCCTGACTGCTCTTTGGAGAAATTGGAATACGCACACATGTGACCCAGGTGGCTAACGTCAGAAACATCGCTAGCTGAGAGCAAATACATAGATTAATTAAATAAAAAAACTTAATAACCAATTAATTAAATAATAATGAACTCAGCTAGTGACTTTTATTACACAGGAACAATATAGTGTACAAATAAATAAAATAATTTATGCTAATCAGTTCCACATAAATAAATAAAAAACAGAAAAAATCCTAATGATGATGTTTCGTAATAGGGGTTGTGAGTAACTAAAAATGAACCATGAGACCTTTTAGGGTGTGTTGTGTGACTAAACTTTACCACCGTTATCTTCTGAAACGAAAATGAAAGACAAAACAACAACAACAACAAAAACTGCGCACTTTAGTGTCAAATGTGTTGAGTTTGTGTTTCATGTAATCTTTTGTCTTGTAACACTACGAGTCCACACATTTAATGTGCTATGATTCTACCAACCAAAAGATGATGAAATGTTCACACTTATTCCAGCAACACACCAGATACACTCGGAACTACACGCACTACTGGCAATTAACTGTTAAACTCACTGCCCTTAACCGTCCACTAGAGGGCACTAGATAGGTTGCTAGAAAAAGAAACTAGGCACGAAAAGAGGATATAGAAGAGAGAGAGAGAGAGAGAGAGAGAGAGAAGGAAGGAAGGAAGGAAACAGATACTGTCTTTGTTATCACCACAGCACAAAAATGCTGTCTTTTTTAGTGTTAAACTTGAGCTTGTCTTGAGGAGCTCATTTGATTTGCCCCATGGACACTTTCCTACTGCCCCAGTGGTAGAACGATGGGTTCTAACCGTACAGTAGTTTAGGATTTTTCTTCCTGTCTAATTTTTCCTTCCATATATATATTTCATTCTATTCTTGTAGTAAATACTAAATGTTATAGGTTAAAGTTAAGTTAAATACACAGCAAGGTTTTAATACTGAAGTCAGAACCATATAATATACATAATTATGACACTGTTTATTAATTAAATAATTAATTAATAATTAAATTCCTTTATATTGCTTGAATAGATTTTCCATCAGAGCATACACATCTAAATCAGAGACAGAGACAGAACATGAGAATGATTTTCACCAGGAGAAGAAAAGAAAAAAGGAACAAGCTAGACCTGGATCAACAAGATCACGCAGACAGGATCAAGCTATACCGCTTGTGCATTTATTTTTTGAATGGTTGTAAATGTACATAATCACACCAAAGCTTCCAGTGAGATGTCGTCTTCTAGCGGACACAATATTAGCAAAGTCTACAACACAAAGCGTTGAGAGAAAGTCTCTACCCTCTCTGCAGGACAACTGTGTAACACTTGTTTAGGGTTAGTTTATAGTTTACGGTAGTGCTAGTTTGTAGATTAGCCTGGCTAACTATCATGGTGTAGTATGTTTTTTTTGTAGTGCTAACTTGTGTGCTAGTCGGTTTACTACACACCACTAATAGAATTCCATGATATTCCACTGAATGGTTATCATTTTGTAACTCACCCTCACTACCCTTGCACTGTTTCCCTCCACACTTGGTTCAACAGCAATAATTTGCGTAAGCTTTGAATTAATAGCTGTGCCTTAGCATTTTTACTGATGTTAATAAAGAGCTTTAGGATTCTATTAGCTGTTGCTTTGGTTAGCATTAGCATGACCAGGCACGTTCGCAATAGATTGTGAATTTGGGGCAGCCAATGGCGAACACCAGCGTGATAATTCTGAGACAGAAGTGTGAACTTATTTCACACTGCGCTGCTGATCATGTGGGCAGAGTGAAGACGAGACGCAATTTACTTTTCTTGTTTAGTCGCGGAGGAGTCTGAAGATATTTCATTTTTACGAACTTAACTTTTTAAATAATTCTTTTGATCGTGTAAACCTGCTTTGCGACAATGACAATTGTTGAAGCACTATACAAATAAAATTAAACTGAATTGAACTATGTCTAATGTCATGTTTCTACTAGATATGTAGCATGTTAATAGACATGTAGCATTTCTTGTCATATCAGTAAAACACAAACAACAAACACTGGCTGAACAACGAGTTGATTTTAAATCCTGTTTATTGTAGTAAAACTATCTTTGCTAGTTTACTGCAATACTAACACATGGTTTATCCTGTTGACTAAAATACTAGTTTGTAGTTTTAAGGTAATCTATAACGCTAATTAACAAGTTTGTCTGCTATTATCTTATAGTATCTATAGAGAACAGTTTATTTAAATGCTAGTGTATGGGTTACCGTTAACTAGTGTTGTACAGTATAACATTTACGATGTACAATGTATATATATTTTCATAAAAAATAATGTTAATGCAGGTAGTTTGTTCCAGCCACCCAAAAATATTACCAATATTACAAAAAAAAAATGTAGCTTTAGAATGCCTGCTGCAGGTAACATTGGTATTGTGGGTTGACTCTTTCAAAACACTAATTGAAAAAAAAAAGTAAACTCTCATAATTTTATTATGCTAAGTATTCCCTTATAGTAGCTTTAGTTACTATAAAACTCTTACTTTAGAATAATAGTCTGAAAAACTAGTAATAAACAAATAAAATCACATTTAAAGCACTGCGATGAGGTAATATGGCTGTCAATACCTAGAAACAGCTTAAAACCTTTTTTTTTCATATTGAAATTCTATTTTTTTTTAAATAAAAATGACAATGTTGGCAGAATAAGAGTATAAGGGTTTAGGTATGAAAACTTTATTTTTATTATCTAATTAACTATTCAGTTAACAGAACAAAAAATAAATAAAATCTATACTGTACAGTAGAAGCAAACTGAGTATAAACAGTATGTAAATAAATAATAGAGTAAATCAACAAACAAAGAAATATCAAAACAATAATAAAATAAAGAGAATCAACTAACTAAACGAATGAGAGTGTTCCATTGGCGTGTGTGTGTGTGTGTGTGTGTGTGTGTTGCACTGACATAATGGACAGTATTGTAAAGTAGGACGGTTGTTCTTCCGGTTGCCGTGGCAACGCCGCAGCACGTCAAAGGGCTCGTCTTAAATCTCATACAAGCATTTTTGTTGTATTGTGACACACTTCTTAAGATAGTTCATCATCAAACATGAATGATAACTGAAGGAGGATTGATCGATAAACGTGTAGAGTTCGGTTTAATATAACACGCGTTTTCGGCTTTGACGCTAATGCACCTGCCATCGCCCTTGGTGCACCGTCACGTGATTCCAACAAAAGAGGCGGGGAGGAGGGGGTGGTAACGTCACAGCCTGGGCGGGACATACCGCAGCGTCGCGCTCTCTGATTGGCTCGGGCGTTGAGAGCGGCAGCGCTGAGAGAGGCCGGGGCGCGCGCCGGAGAGCGAGAGCAGCACGCGCACCGCCCGCTCGCTGTAGTATGGCATCGAGGAGAATGGAGACCAAACCCGTGATAACGTGCCTGAAAACCCTGCTCATCGTCTACTCCTTCGTGTTCTGGGTGAGTGCGTGGGATTAACAAGGGATAAACCGTAAAACTGAACACATACATGCTCGCGATGCGCTCGTGCGGATGTGTTTGCTGTGTGTAGAAAAATAAACGTGACCGTTATGTCGCGCGCTGCGCCGCCTGATAAACAAGTGCACGGGCGCGAGCGCGCTTAGTACGGTCAATTTAATTAATAAATTAATTTAACACACACACACACACATAATATATATATATATATATATATATATATATATATATATATTTTTTTTTTATATATATATATATATATATATATATATATATATATATAAATTTATATAATTTTTATATATAATTTTAATTATTTGGTCGTGTGATTATTGTATCCCATAATGCATGCAATATTTTGTATTAAATATATTTGTATTATATTATGTATTTATAAATGTATTATTATGCATTTAAAACATTACCTCTCCATCTCTCTCTCTCTCTCTCTCTCTCTATAATCTAGCTTGTGCACGCATCCTGAATGTCTCCCTGCTCCTTAGCTTTATACATTTATAGCTTGACATAATATACACCCTTTTTGTTCATAATGGCGGTATATATATATATAAAAGGCTTAAACATATATAGTGCATTATATAGGCCTTCGAAATGACTGCACCCTATGTAGTGCACCCTATATATAACTATTTAGGATGGCTTTTCATTTCTTATATAATAATACAGCTGCCAATCATTGCTCCTTTGCCTTATATAGTGCTCTTTATGTACATAGTGCACATTGCTTGTACTCTTTATCCATAGTGTACAAGATATATTTGATTTGCAAATGACATACAGCACAGTTCAGTATGTTAAAAAAAAAACTTTAGAATAAATGTAGGCCAAGAAATGTTGGCTATTTAGTATGTAGTATCATATGCTATTCATAAGTGCTATCTATCAATCTATCTTTTAATCTATTCCGTGGAACCTTGGCATATAAATGCCCTCCCTTATGAATTCTCGGCTTAAGAATTTTGAAAAATCGAACGAACCGAATGCCGGCTATGTTGTGTATATATAGTGTAGGAGCAATAATGTTCATGTATATTATTATATGAGATGGGAGAAAAAAAAATCTATTAACTGATGTATTGCATTCTTTTATGTGGCAAATTCATGTAATACCACAGTGACTCTTAAAAAGCATTTTTATTTGCATTTAAGGTGATAAAACGCTGCAGTTCCTCTATAATCTTACAGATGGTGCACTCTAAACTATTCACACATTAACAGGCAGCACAGTATCCTGTGAGGCAGGAGAGAATAATTTGCTAAATTAGTTTTTTACAGAATCACGATATAAATCGTTATTGTGATAATATCGTATCGGTCCCTGTCGATTACTGTCTCTAATTATAGAAACAGAATGACATCCTGAGTAGTTACTGTATAATAGGCCTGTGTATTAAGCCATGATAGTTTTCATATATAGCGTATATGAGCTGCCCTTATGCAAACAGTATGTGTGCGGAATTACAATTACAAAACCCAAAATTAGTGATTGGGTCTAGCACACTACTCTCTATCTCTCTGAAAGAAAAAAAAAAACTTGTTGGGTCCCCTTTCTGCTGTTATATAGCTTATGACTTTTAATTCTTTAATTCAGTGTGTACAAAGAGGTACGAATAAAAAAAAAAAAACGAAGCTCACAATATACAGTAGTAATGGAGATTGTAGTTGCTTCGCACTTAGTAAAGTTAGCTTGTTTTGCTAAAATTAGTGTGTGTTCAGTCTGTGTTAAACTAGCTAGCTCTAGATGGACATGCCACGCCCACAAACGACGAGATACAAATTAGAGCGAACAAACTTTCCACTTGGTCGTGTAAACACATCGCATTACTAGCCTTTAAGAAGCTCGTTTATACAAAATATAATCGGTGTGTGTGGCAAAAATATTAACATTTACCTCAGGTTGTGTGTGTGTGTGTGTGTGTGTGGTTACTGCAGTGACCTTGGAATTCTGAAAGAGAGTAATTGCACAGCGTCTGGGCATCCAAACACACACACACACACACACACACACACACACACACACACACACACAGATATAAACATGTAATGGTCGTTTAACTGAAGCCTACAAGGCTTTTAATAATTACTACGTAAGAGGAGCTTACATAACAGTTCATTATTGTGTAATAACAACTGTATGAGATATAATCTACACGAGTCACTCTCTGATTCTCAGGCTTATACACAGAGGAGCAGGTTGTGTCTTAAATGGCGTGAATATACGTCTATATATATATATATATATATATATATATATATATATATAATTGCCTTAATACAATTCTTTCCTTTTACAAACAACGAATAATAAAAAAAAATACACACATTTCCTGGTTTGTGAACTTCACAAGTTTTCCACAGCTCTGAGCCGACAAGCTGTGACACAGCGTTTGTGTTAGCGGTTGTTGCTAAGTGTAATTTCACAGTAGATTCTTCCACACAGAGGCTTTTCTTAGTGTCTTCACAACAAAACTGAGGTAAATATTCATATTTTTGTCACATGAGTGTCACTTCTTTAGCCCATTTGCGTGCATAAATGTTAATAACTAGGTCTTAGCTAGCTACATGTTTAGCCTCAGCCATTAGCTAGCTTGTACCATGCGAGTTCATGGTTATTCCCAATTGAGTTTATCTTTACACGTCAGTTTGTACTTCTAATACAATCAGGACGTGGTAATGAGTGATATTTACAGCGTAGATCGTTCCTGTTTCTGTGGTAAACAGAGTCACACTTATTTATTATTTACTTATTTATATTTATATTTGTCCGATTTGTATCATAAAGAGCTACGGAAGCAGCCGCTGTCAGGATGTTCATCACGTACACACTTCACTCCCTGGTGCTAAACTTTCACACACACACACACACACATATACACATACACACACACACACACACACACCTCTGAGTGTTAGCGGTTTAGCTTTTACATGAATAAGGGATTATCCTGTGTGTTTCTGGATTGAGTAATGGTGAACACAGATCACATCCCCATATTCTGCCTTTTGTATTAAAATAAAGAATCATTTTCTTTTTGCTTACTAGTTAAAAACTTTTTTTTCCTGCATAGTGTTAAATTGAGCTCTTTTTCTTCTCACCATTTAATTTTATTTTTCCCATATTGAACCTGCCTCTGCACAGTTGACATGATGTCGACTAAACAAGCTAGCTACTTACAGTTGTTATGGCAACAAAGTCGGATAAGTTCATTATAACGCAAACCCACTTTACATCGCATTAAAGGGCTCGTATTTGACTATTTTTTTAACAGTTTTGCACAGATCTCACAGCTCACTCAGTGTTTGTGTGTGTGTGTGTGTTAATGCCCCAGCAGGAATACCTTATTGTTGACTACTATGTATAACAAATACTGATGAGCCACGCCCCTTTAAAGAACAAAACACAGCTGAGCTACTAGTCATAGGAGTTCTCATATGAGGTCACATTAGTGAAGAAATTTTATTGATGTTTATACCCCATCCAATCCAAAAATGGAAAAAGTGGAAAAAATTTTTTTCTTAGTTTGTGGAGACCTGTATAAATGTCTAAATATGACTAAAACGTGAGTTACGTTATACAGCTAGCACTTCTGTTACAGAATGGGATCCAATTTAGAATATCGACCTGCCTTTATTCTCCTGTTGACCCATCAGTATATCCCTCTAGCTCTAGCTGTTTGTCTATCTGTTTATCTGACTAGCTGTGTGTCTATCTTTCTGTCTGTCTGTTCAGTAGTCTATATGTCTGTGTCTGTCTTTCTACTTAGACATCTCTTTTGTCTATTTACGTATCTATCTATCGTTCCTTATTGTTTTCTTTTTCCTTATGACTGATTATCTTTTTTTACATCTTTCGAGTAGACATAGTCTGACTATCTGTCTCCCCATCATGTTTTTCCATCTGTTTCTCCCTATCAGTAGTCTCCCTAGACTCTATGTCCTGTATCAGCCAGTACATCTCTTCATACATTACTTCATTCTAATAACAGGAAACATAAGTTTGATAATTTATGACAGATTTAAGATTAATGTATAATATTTATGTTCTCAGCTTGGCCATAACTCAGTGCAGGACCGTGAGAGTGACCTTCAGTGTGTATCAGACAGAACCGACAGGCCATGCAATCAAACCCCTGGCCAGTAACACTGGTGTTGATTATTATTTATAAATGATAAAACTCTATGTGTGTGTTTATGTGTATGTGTGTGTGTGCCGTTCCTCGTCTTCCTGCAATCTGATCAGCTGCTAGGAATTAAGCGGCAGTGTGAAACGTACCAAGCGACAGCTGATTTTAGATGCTTGAAATGTCCAGACGCGGTGTGTGAAAGCTGAGAGATCCTCATGTTCCTCAAGCTCTTCATGGAACTCTCATCCACTGAGCAGAGTGACAGGATTCACTTTCATGCACAGGAGGGTATATAAATACATGAAAATAAAGTCTGTGCAGCGTTAGGACAGCTTGTACGAGGAGGTGGAGGAGTACACAGCTCTGTTCAATTCTCTGCATTGGACAACTCTACACTGTCGGGCAGAATGATGCGTCTGTCTTATCTGTCATGTGATGATTGGTTGATACATAAATTAGATGCGATAAGTATAGTCGTGGCCAAAAGTTTTGAGAATTACATAAATATTGTAAATTGGAAAAGTTGCTGCTTAAGTTTTTATAATAGCAATTTGCATATACTCCAGAATGTTATGAAGAGTGATTAGATGAATTGCAGAGTCCTTCTTTGCCATGAAAATTAACTTAATCCCAAAAAACCTTTCCACTGCATTTCATTGCTGTCATTAAAGGACCTGCTGAGATCATTTCGGTAATCGTCTTGTTAACTCAGGTGGTAATGTTGACGAGCACAAGGCTGGAGATCATTATGTCAGGCTGATTGGGTTAGAATGGCAGTCTTGACATGTTAAAAGGAGGGTGATGCTTGAAATCATTGCTTTTCCATTGTTAACCATGGTGACCTGCAAAGAAACGCGTGCAGCCATCATTACGCTGCATAAAAATGGCTTCACAGGCAAGGATATTGTGGCTACTGAGATTGCACTCAAATCAACAATTTATAGGATCATCGAGCACTTCAAGGAAAGAGGTTCAATTCTTGTTAAGAAGGCTTCAGGGCGTCTAAGAAAGTCCAGCAAGTGCCAGGATCGTCTCCTAAAGAGGATTCAGCTGCGGGATTGGAGTGCCACCAGTGCAGAGCTTGCTCAGGAATGGCAGCAGGCAGGTGTGAGCGCATCTGCACGCACAGTGAGGCGAAGACGTGAGGGAAGATGGCCTGGTGTTAAGAAGGGCAGCAAAGAAGCCACGTCTCTCCAAAAAAACCATCAGGGACAGATTGATCTTCTGCAGAAAGTATGGTGAATGGACTGCTAAGGACTGGGGCAAAGTCATATTCTCCGATGAAGCCTCTTTCCGATTGTTTGGGGCATCTGGAAAAAGGCTTGTCCGGAGAAGAAAAGGTGAGCGCTACCATCAGTCCTGTGTCATGCCAACAGTAAAGCATCCTGAGACCATTCATGTGTGGGGTTGCTTTTCATCCAAGGGAGTGGGCTCACTCACAATTTTGCCCAAAAACACAGCCATGAATAAAGAATGGTTCCAAAACACCCTCCAACAGCAACTTCTTCCAACAATCCAACCAAAGTTTGGTGAAGAACAATGCATTTACCAGCACGATGGAGCACCGTGCCATAAGGCAAAAGTGATAACTAAGTGGCTCGGGGACCAAAACGTTGAAATTTTTGGTCCATGGCCTGGAAACTCCCCAGATCTTAATCCCATTGAGAACTTGTGGTCAATCCTCAAGAGGCGGGTGGACAAACAAAAACCCACTAATTCTGATAAACTCCAAGAAGTGATTATGAAAGAATGGGTTGCTATCAGTCAGGATTTGGCCCAGAAGTTGATTGAGAGCCCAGTCGAATTGCAGAGGTCCTGAAAAAGAAGGGCCAACACTGCAAATACCAACTCTTTGCATAAATGTTATGTAATTGTCGATAAAAGCCTTTAAAACGTATAAAGTGCTCATAATTATATTTCATTATATATTGCTTCATCACAGAAACAACTGAAACAAAGATCTAAAAGCAGTTTAGCAGCAAACTTTGTGAAGACTAATACCGTATTTGTGTCATTCTCAAAACTTTTGGCCACGACTGTAGATTGCTTCCTAATATTATAAATAAGTAAATAAATAAACAGAGCAGAGAAAAGAACCTCAAGTCAAACACAAAATAGATTTGCGATCTTGCAAATATGACAGATTTTTTTTTCATTTTTCTTTCAAAAAATTTAAGAACATTAAAGAACTATTATAGTATTATAGTAACATCAGCACATCTCGAAAAAACATTGTGAAAAACGTTTTCCTTTTGTAATTTATTTTAAAAAGGGAAACACATATATTCTATATTTATTATATGTAACATGAAATATTTCAAGCCCTTTTTGTTTTCATTTTGATCATTACAGCTTACAGCTCATGAATCAAAATCAAGTATCTTAAAAATTAATTAGCATGAATTACTGCTTCAGTGTGACGTGACTTGGAGGTGATCAGTCTGTGGCACTGCTGAGGCGTTATTGAAGACCAGGTTGCTTTGATAGCAGCTTGTCTGCCCGTCTGTATTGTTGGGTTGGTGTTTCTCATCTTCCTTTTGACAATCGCTTATAGATTCTCTTCAGGTCAGGTGAGTTGGCTGGCCAATTAAGCCCAGTAATATCACGGTCAGCAAACCAGTTAGTGGTAGTTTTGGCGCTGTGGGCAGGCACCAAGTCCTACTGGAAAAAGAAATCTGCATCTTTATCAAGCTTCTTGGTGTGAAGCATGGAGTGCTCTAAAATCTCCTGGTAGACGCTGCGTTAACTTTGGACTTAATAAGACGCAGTGGGCCGACACCAGAAGATGTGACGAGGTACAGTCATCACTGACTGGAAACTTTACAACTTCAAGCAGCTTGGACTCTCTCTTCTCTTCCTCCAGACTCCAGGAGCTTGATTTCCAAATGAATTACAAAATTTACTTTTATCCGAAAAAAAGACTTTGGACACTGAGTAACAGTCGAGTTCTGTTTCTCCTTCTGACACTTCTGATGTTGTCTCTAGTTCAGGAGTGTCTTCATACTAGGAATGTAACAGTTGTAGACCATTTTCTCTCTTGATGCACTGACTCCAGCCTCACGCCACTCCTCGTGAAGCTCTCACAAGAGATACACAGTATTTATACTGTATAAATAGTAATTAACTGTGAAGTTTAAGTAGGCTTTATTGTCACTTCAACCATATACAGTTAGTACACAGTGAAACGAAACAACATTCCTCCAGGGCCAAGGACCAAGTGAACTGTAAGTGAATCATTCTAATCTTTTCAGATTCTGAATTTTTGTAAGTCAAAATTATTACATTTAAAACAAAAATGGCTTGACACTTATATATAAGTTTCATGCATTGTGTATCGTTTGGTAAGGACTTGATATCTTTAGATCTGTCAGATCTGTGGGCAGGAGTGTTTTCCTGTTATCACACTTTTAGACTTGTGCATGCTCGTTACCAGACCAAATGACACATTTTTTTCCTGTTAGAATACTTTTTCATTAAGGTTCCACCCTAGTGAGCTTTACACGTCGCTGTCCATCAGCGTGTCGACACCAGCAGGTGTCTGGGAGTGACTGAAAAGTCTTAAACGAAAGCATGTCCCTTTTACTCTCTCGCTCCCTCTCTCTCTCTCTCTAACCCTGACCCCTGATGCATTTCTCCCACGTCTGCTGACCCAGATTCTCATCTTTAGCGCTGTGCAATCATTTTTGCTGTATCATATATAATGACTCTCGACTTCCAGGCCCCACGTGTGCTTAGGAATAAAACAAGACTTATTACTAAAAGTAGAACACGTTGCTAAAAAGTGTTTGACTTTCTAATAAATTGTTTATAATTACATACAGCAGAGAGAATGAAAATGTGTTTGTCTGCGTGAAACAGAAATGTGATTTTAGTCTCTCCGTCTCTCTCATTAAGGCATCTGGGTCAATGGGACGGAACGATTCTAATGATACATCGCTAGGCGGGACCTTTCGGCTTTATGGAGCTCTCTCTGGCTCTCGGAGTGTGTCTGTACGAAGATAATTGTGTTTGCTTTGCTTTGCCGTAATGTTCCCCAGCAGGCACGACCAGCACACAGAGCAGCTTTATCTGCACTGCCCCAGAGAGAGAGAGAGAGAGAGAGAGAAAGTTACCCTCGCACTCAGACTGTCTCTATCTCTCCTTTTCCAGCTCCAGGCTTGATGAGAAAGTGACACGATTGATCGGTTCGGCTTGCAACCACTTCCGTTTCCTCATCCTCGCCCCACACATGCTGTCTTACCTAGCAGACAATAGACAGAGTGATGGAAGTACATCAGGGGAAGCGGAAAGGGAAATGTTATTCAGATAACAGACCACACTCCTCTCATTATATATGGCAAAAATATTAGACATAAATAAATGTATAATATCGCAGTAGCATTGTGGATAGGAACAGTGGTCCGATTGGTTACTGTGGCATTTAGTCTGGAACTGTGTTCGATTGGACCTACTGTAGTGGCATCTTGGATGAAAGATGCCGGATGTGGTCGGATTGGTTACAGGGCATCATCGGCGGGAACAGTGGCCGGATTGGTTACATGGACATTCTGGGTCTGTACTGTGGTCTGATTGGTTACGGTGGCATTTTAAATAGGAAGTGGTCCGATTGGGTACCTTGGCATTTTGAATCGGAACTGTGGTCCGATTGGGTACCTTGACATTTTGGATTGGTCCGATTGGTTATAGTGCGCCTTGCATGGGTCCTGTGGTTCGCTTGGTTACTGTGGTGTTATAGGCAGCAAGTGTGGTCCGATTGGTTAATCAAAAATGACACAATGCTGAATTACTTATTATACATAGTAGGTGTACATCTGTTTATATATTATCCTGTGCGGACTTGACTTCTGGTAGGACAAACATCCCCCTGAAGTTGAAAAGTGACCACTCTGAGTCAGGATCCGGTTCAAATGAAGCTGTAAAAAGCATCATGACAGCTACAGACACTGACTCTGTTCTCAGTGAACCAAGGCCCTGTGAGGTGTTTACAAGGCGGGCGGAATGTTCCCACGTGTATGGTGTTGTCTTACGTAAGCAGATTTAATAATATCAGTTGACATGTAATCTGAGTCCGCGGACGAGCAGGCAGCCCAGCGTTAATTTAGAGCGGAGACCTTGTTGCTCCGGGTCACTTATGGACACAAGGTGAGGACCTTCAGAGGTTTCAAAACAGGAAGGGAAAAGCAACAAACATGAACGGTTATTACGGTATTTGTGGTACGGCGTTTTTCTGGTTTTTATGTTATCTTATTTCTAAGTAAATATTATGTCAGTTATTTTTTTTAAACAGATGACTTAATTAAACTTTATTAAACAAAGGAGCCAACCAGAAAAACCTGACCGATTTTCTGTGGTAACACAAACAGAAAATAATTAGCAATCCTGGCATTTTGCTGAGAGTTTAGACAAACCAAGGACTAGAAATTACGAGAGTGACAATAGTAAAAGTAACTCATGCTGCGAATGCTTACGAATTTCTAGTTGTATAATGTCTTCCACTTTTTATTAAAAAAAATAAATAAATAGGAAAATATGGGATTGGAAAACAGCCCTTAATCATCCAGCCCCGCGAAATTGCCGCTCCAGAAACACAGCTTTTTCATTAAAACGTGGGATGATCAAAGTCCTGCACCCGCTAATGGTGCTGTAAAAGAGCAAAGGAAGGCAAGGCGGTGTATTTTTAATATATTTGCGTTTAAGCGTGTGTGTGTTTAGCGCAAGCACTTTGTTGACGATCATTAAGCTTGTTAAGCGCTAGCTCCTATCTTTGTGCGCATGTTCCACTTCAGACGCTACAGCCATTAAATAGCCATCAAAAGACAAACGGATGCAGCCTGAAAGCTTTGAAGAGCAGGATCAGGTTACGCTAGCATTTATTATTAGTGTTTATATGTGTGTGTGTGTGTGTGTGAGAGTGTGTTAAGCTGAACAAATCTAAACCTAATTCAAGTTTCATCATTCTCAAGCCACTGAGTGAAAAGTAAATCGATGTCAGGGCAGCTATCAGAACTGATGGAGTACCTGGACAAGTGGAGAACCCTCGTCAAGATTATAGGACGGATTCAATTGCCTTGAGTGAGTGTTTATGGGAAGACAGTGGGCGGGGCTGTGTAGCTAAGATGAGCTACGATTAGTGGTTCTTGAACACATTTAAGGTCATCACCTACTCAATTGGAGTCTGAGTTACGAAGCTTTTCATGGTTACCTCAGATAGCGGGTAGCTTTAACCTCTTTGTAAGTTTGCAAGTGTTTCCAGGAACATTTTCATCAGCTGTGGGCAAAAAATCTGGAACATTCAACCGTTCCATATTTAAAATTTTATTCCGTGTTAACTTAAACATGGAATTACCAAAAATAATCATTTCAGAGGCTTGAACTAGCAATGAGTGTGTAAAAATGTCTGCTAGTAAACATGCCTCCGCGTATCCATTTAGCAAAAAAAAAAAAATTATTATGTTTATGTTAAGTTTCATTTTCGTTACATGTGTTAATACGCTGATGATTAACTCGAAATAAAATGAAACATTTTAAAATTAATAGAGCATTATTTCTTTTTAATTATTATTCTGGCTCAACTTTCCGTTCAGGGATGCTTAAAGACTTCTGAGCGCCGTCTGGAAAACAGCAGGAAGGTGTCTCATTAGAATTCCCGTTCCACTTTCTGACCGGGAAAAGGTGAGAGATGTCCCGAGGCGACATTCCTGCTTCCGCAATTAGTCTGAGATTGTGGAATTTGAAGATGCCCGGAATCCCAGCCTGCCCCCGTCAGAAGACAGGAGCCAATACGCTAGCAGCTATGCTAACTCTGTTGGCTGGGACTAGTTTTACGTCTGGCTGCTAATTAAAGACACTATATTATTAGCCTTTAGCTCACGCTGAGACGTTAAATGCTTGTGTACAACCTGTCAGGGCTTTGAGTTTAATGTGAGCTTTGTTTTTCCTGTTGAAAAACAACACGCCACAGCTGTTTATTTCACACTCCTTCACGCGTCAGAAAAAAAAACGTGTTACTGTTTTAGCACGTGCTACTCTCACCTGGTACTCACCTGGTGCTAGCAATGATCAGATTTATACTGAAAGAGCAAACACAAACACAAACGTGTGGTGAGTCTTAAAAGGCTGTAGTTTTATCTTTTATCAACTAATTTGTCCATTTATATGTCCGTCTGTCTAACATTCATCCATTTATTTGTTCATTAACTTGTTCAAGTCAGCGTTATCTATCAAAACATCCATTGTGTCATGCACATCTTTCCATGCATTCATTAATCCAACTGCTCATGCATCCATTAATCCTTTGATCCGTCTATTCAAGAATGGATTGATGGTTGGATGGTATGGCAAATGGACAAATTATGCCATATACCCATTTTACCATCCATCCATTTGCCATCTATTCATCTACCTAGTCATCTAACCCATATCCACCCATCCATGTACCCATTTTGCCATCTATTTGTATAACTCATATTCATCTATACATCTAACAATCATCCTCCTAGTCATTTATTTATCCAGCTATCTCTACAACAGCTATTCATTCATACACTTATCCATATGTTCATCTAGCCTACTACGATCTATTTGTTCATCTACTCATAGTACTTTTATACATATACATGTAATTGTCTATTCATCTATTTGTCCATCTAAAACTGTTATTTATTCATCCATGCTTAACAAATAGAACTATTATCCATCCACTTATTTGACCATTACATTTAGCCAATTTTTCATTTACTCATCATTTAATCTATCAGCTATTGTTCCTTCACCCATGTATTAGCCCATCCATTAAAACCATTCTTTAACCCTCCATATAGGAATACATCAATCCATGCATCCATCCATCCATACATCTTACAATTATATTTCCATTTATTCATCCATCCAATCATCTAAGCATTATTTGTTTATCCATGTATTAATCCATCCATTTATTCATATAGCGTTATTCATCCATTCATTAATCTAACTATTATCCATCCATACATTCATCGGTCTATATGAATTATTCATCCATTCAATCATCTATTCATTGTTTTTCCATCCATAAATCAATCCGTCATCAGTCTAACCATTAGCCATTCATCCATATATCCATCCATCCATCCATCCATCCATACTCTATAATCCATCCATCAATCTAACCATTATCTACTCATCAATCCATCCATCCATTCATCCATCCAGCAGTCTATCAATCCATCCATCATTATAACCATAACCATCCCATCAATCAAATTTAAATTCAATTTTGATTTGTCACATACACAGACATACACAGTACGCTATGCAGTGAAATGCTTAAATGACCGCCAGTGACCTTAAAATGTAAAAACAGTTAACAAGAAATAAATAAAACAAAATATAAAAAACTTATAAAAAAATAAAAATAAAAAACTTATCTATACAATGAGAAGAAAATATAAAGATGAATTTAAATGGAAATAAGTGAAAATGACCAGGAAGTGTGCAAATATGCATGTGTGTGTGTAGATGTCCTGGTCCATAAATGTCCATAATCTGCTATGTGCAAATGTGCAATGTGCAATGTCCATAAATGTCCGGGTTATGTGCAACTGTGCATGAGTGTCCATTACTGTGTAGTGTGCAAAAATTCAGAGAGGTTTAGTCCTGTATAATGTCAATAACTGTGAATTGTGCAATGTGTAAAGACGCAGAGATTGTTTAGTCCTGATTCAGAGACCGTCTCGCCTGCGGGAAGAAGCTCCTCCTCAGTCTCTCTGTGTTGGCCCTCAGGGAGCGGAATCGCTTTCCTGACCTCAACAGAGAGAACAGTCCATTGTTGGGATGGCTGAGGTCCTTCACGATCTTCCTGGCCTTGGTCCAGCACCGCTTGCTGTAGATCGAGTGCAGGTCATGGAGCTCGGTGCGGATGGTGCACTCAGCTGATCGCACCACCCTCTGTATAGCTTGTCTGTCCTGCATGGTGCTGTTCCCGAACCAGGTTGAGATGTTTCCCGTCAGGATGCTCTCTGTGGTGCAGGAGTAAAAGTTCCTGAACACCTTGGAGGGCAGTTTGAAGTCTCTCAAGCGCCTGAGGTGGTAGAGACGCTGCTGGGCCTTTTTCACCACGGTGTGGATGTGACAGGACCATGACAGGTCCTGCGTGATGTGAACAAGAGGGATTTGAAGCTGTCCACTCTCTTCACTGGACACTTGTTGATGATGGCGGTCTGGTAGTTCCTTTCCTTTGTCTTACTGACGTTTAGAAGGAGGTTGTTTCTCAGGCACCAGTTCTCCAGATTCCTGAAACATGTCCACCCATCCTTACTGCTTGTGGTCTACCAGTTACTGTAGGAAATTAGAAATCCACTTACAGGTGCTCCAGCTTGGTGGTGAGCGTGCAGGGAATTATGGTGTTTAATGCAGAGCTGTAGTCGATGAAGAGCATTTTAACATAATTCCCCCTTCTAGTGTCCAGGTGAGTGAGAGATGTGTGGAGGAGGTGAGAGATGGCATAGTCAGTTGAACGATTTGGACGGTAAGCGAACTGTAGTGGGTCAAGTGTGTCCGGTAGTGAAGAAATGATGAAGTCCTTGAATGGTCTATTTATTCATCCATATATTAATCCATTCATCCATAAATCTAACCATTACTAATCCATCCACCCATTCATCCATCCATCCATCTATATAATTATTGTTCATCCATCCATCAATCTAACCATTATCCACTCATCTACCTAGCCATCAATTCATCCATCCATACAATCATTTTTTATTCTTCCAACTACCTAACCATTATCTACCAATCCATCCATTTATCCATCCATCTACAGTATAGAAAGATAATCTATCCTTCCATGGATTAGTTCTATGATTGATCCATCTTACCATTATTACACCCAACCATCCTCCAGTTAATCCATCCATCCATTCATACACACATTCATTTATCTAAACCGTTGTGTATCCGTCTGTTTATTCATCTGTTTATTTATCCATCCTTTCTTCTAGCTGCCTATTAATGCTACTTTATTTCTACTTTAGGTCTCTTTCTCTCTCTCTCTTCCTCGGCACACGTTTCGCTCCTCAGCCTGTTGACTTGTTGAATAATGAGACACAGCCCTGCTTTCCTCGTTCACTGGCTTTTTTCATGGCTGCCGTGTGATAAAGACTGATGTTTCCTCCAGCGTGGCTGAGCTCAGAGAGCAGGAACAGGAGCAGCTGCTCACACACGCCACATCTTTTTCTGTCTCTATCACTCTAACTCTACATCTCTCTCTCCTTTCTGCTTGGTAGCCCTTTTTTCTTGTCACTTTTTTCTCCAGGAGCCCACTGTACTCAGAATGCAGCATCTCTTTTCTGTCTCTTATTTTTATTCTGTCATCGCCCTGTTTTCTTTTTCCCCTCTGTATATTCAGCTCATATTTATTTTATTATAATTTTTTTCTTTCTCCCTCTATTTTCATCCTGTTTTTTAATCTTTGTTTCTTCTGGGAGCCTCTGATACTTTGCTTGACTCGGTTATCTGAGAAAGACCGGCCGTTAGCGCCAGAGGGAAGTCTGACAGGTGTGGATAGCCATTAAGTGCGAGGTCGAATAAGTGCAGCGGACAAATTGCATTTTCACCACGAAGCCGCACTCGAGTTCACTCTTCAGCAGAGATGTTAAAAGCCTTAGCGTACGGGGGAAAGATTCACTCGGCCAAGAAATAGAGGCTAATTACTTGCTGTCCATCTGGCCCCTGATTCAGGAGAGAAGTGTGTGATGTAGGCTTATTGCAAAGCAGAGAATATGAAGACGCTCCAGTATGAGGTTGGCTTAATTCTTCTGGCGGGTTTTCAGTCCAAACATTACATCAGCGTTGTCTTAATTGAACAAAATGTCTCCTCTGTTTCTTTTTCAGCAGCTGAGAAAATAGTACTTGATCCAGCACATCATTATTTTCCATTATGTGGCCGTGACCTGTTTTATTACACTTTTAATTCATTATTTAAAACAGCTCATTGTTTAAAAGGTAATCCAATGGAGTCAACTAAAATTATGAGTGTCCAGGGTTTCATGGGTTGCTGTAAAGGTGCATGTGGAGTTATAAAAATAAAAATCATTTGTTAACCACAGTTACGATAAGTACGTTATGGTGGCTTAGCGTAGCGCAACGTTGTCTCAGAGCTCCAGGCTTCGATTCTCAGCTCCGGTCTGTATGTGGAGTTTTCATGTTTGGTAGGAATCATCAGGAATCGCCTAGTGATGTGTGAATAGTTGTAGAGTGCACCAACTAAAGGACAATAGATGAACTGTAAGTATATATAAGTCTGGCAATACATGAATTTCCACACAGAAAAACTGAATCGATTTTTTCCGATCGGTAATTCCTTCCAGGGGTTGAGGTGTGGCCTTTCAAAATAATTACCTCTAGTGTCTGATTGGTTGTATGTGAGTGTGTTTCCTTGTAACCCCACCCAGTGTGGCCCTGCCTCGAGTGCTCTGCAATAGGCTCCAGGAGCCCCTCAACCCTGCACAGCATAAGTGTTAAAGATAATGGATACATATTATATATAAGTATATATATATATATTCTGTCAACCATTGTTAAATTGTTATATACAAATTTTTTTTTAAATTAAATTATTTTTGGCACCTTCTTGAGGACCGTTGATAAAAGACACTGTCCAATACCAAATCCTGCCTCACTCATCAATCTTCAGTTGTTTGATTAAAAAAATCGATGGGCAAGGGAGCGAAACTGGCCATGTTCTCCGAGAGGAGTGTTGACTTTTACGCCTCTCGTAGCATTGATGAGTTACTTAGGTGGAACTGGGTGGATAGCGCTTTCCACTGAGCATGTGATAGCTTTTGTCCTTACTTGGTGGTAGTTAGAAAAATTAAGGGGGGAAATGACATAACAGTCACGGCAACAAGTACATTCTCTGCACACCAGTAACACACAAAAGGCAACCTCCGGCTTCACAACGTCAGAAATGACTCCAACATGGAAGTGCCAAAACATGCAGTTCCTCGAATGGTAGTCATGTTCCAAACAGCCAGGCACCGTTTCCTTCGCCCATTTGCCCAGTTATGAATTAACCAGGGTTCATGCGGAGTCAGCTCCTGCCAAGATGGCGACAACCGGCGCTTCCACAGCTTCAAAACCGCTCTTCAGGAAACCTACGGGCGACGTCACGGAGTGTTTGTCCAGTTCCTTTTACACAGCCTGTGGTTGTACACAATCAGACCCCTGGTGTAGATCAGGCAGATAGTGTTATAGAGTTGAATTTAAAACAGATGATATAATGCGTAAATGCTAACGTAACTGTTGCGCAAATATAAAAAACTCTCGGTGTGAATGGGTCGGTTAGGCGCTCAAGGCGTTTGAGAACCTGAAGCAAAAAAAGGTGTTGTGTACACTCAGTTACGGTTTTCACACTCACAGATGATGCTGACACTGTTATGAGTCACAAAGAAATTGACTTTTTTGATGAATCATGACTCTGACGATAGCAGAATCATTAAGTCATAAATAGCGAGATGAGTTCAGGGGTCAGAAACGCAAATGCTTCACAGCTGGTTATGTTATATTTATAGATTTCATGCTGTTACAGGTATAGAGAGAAAATGAGATTATATTCCTGGTCCCTGTAGAGTGCATACCGCTGTGTGTTGTGTTAAGGTCAGCCTGCAGGAGAACAGAAAATGCAAAAGCAGCCAAGAAATTAGAGGTATGGCATAGGGGTTTAAGCTGCATTTCTGCATACTGAGAGGTATTTATTATTAATTCATCACTTTAACAATGTAAACCTCATAATGAAAGAAGTTAACCAGCTCTGAAAATTCATAGCTGTGGTGTTGCTCTGTGTTACGGCTTTGATTTTCGCTAAATACAAACATCAATCGCTTTCCAGAGCGAGACTGGAACACGGCGAACGGTGTAAAGGGAACGGATCTCAGAGACAAGAGAAAGCGTCAGATCCTCACTTTGATGTGTGTCCGTGTGATACGTTGTTTGAGAGAGGGTGAGTTGGGTGTGTGTGTTCAATAGAAATGGCAAAAAAATAAAACACCAAGTCATGAGAGGGAGAGAGAGAGAGAGAGAGAGACGGAGGAATGTGGACAGACGGTGCAATAATGACTCACGATGACTCGAGCCAAAGAATCAGGAACCAGAATATTCTGTCCATCTACAGAGGGACGAGTGCTGTTTTGTAGGATGTTGTTTACCTGATTAACAGGATGGAGAGAGAGAGAGAGGGAGATGTTCAGGCTGGAAAGAGTTACAGGCATGTGTGTGTGTGTGTGTGTGTGCGTGCACATCCACGTATTGCGCTTGTTACCGGATGGAGGTTATACCAGGGTTTGACAGGAGGGGATTACTGTTGCCATGGATACTGGCTCCTCTCATGATAGGGTGATGTGTTTTGTCTTTGTATTTCAGATCATAGTACTCTAGGGTTCTGTCTTTCCATATCGAGAGACCAGTATATGAAACATGACCTTCTTTCTTGACATATGCTAGCAATCAGTTACGTAATATATCCTGCGTCTTGAAAATCAACAAGCATCCACTTGCTTTTCGTCACCACATCAAATTATTGGCCATGTACCAATGAAGCACTCATGAAGGACATCTGTCCCATTCCAAATGCACTGAGGGTCCAGTTTGAAGAACATTAAGAGGCTTTTGTCCCACCTGGGAGACATCAAGTTGTTCAGTCCTATTTAGGAGGCATCCAGGATCTTTTGTCATATTCAGATGGCATTAAGCATTTTTAGTTTTATTTAGATGGCACTAATGCCTTAAGTCCTGTTTAGTCTTAGAATCTCATCTAGATTAAAAATCCAGGATTGCCTTTCCCATTCATAAATCATCAAGGTTTATTGGTCCCTTTTGGACGGAATTGAGAGTTCCCTCTCTTCTACTAGGAAGGTACAGGTATTATTTGAACCTGTTTGGATGGCATCAAGAGTCATTGGTGGCATTGGGGCAGCAGCTCCAAATCTCCTTGGTCTTATTGGAATGGCCTCAGGTTTCTTTGGGCCCGTTTGGGCAGAATCAAGTGCTCCCTGTCTCATTTGGAAAAACATCCAGGGTCACCTGTCCCAGTTGGAAGCCATACAGGGTCTCTTGTTCCATTTGTAATGTGTTTGGTCCCATTTGGACAGAGTCAAGGGTCCTCTCTTCTATTTGTGATGCATCCAGAATCTCTTTTCCCATCCGGAATGCATTGAACGTCTTTGGTGCCATTTGTACGGTATCACAAGTCCCCTTTCCAATTTGGACAAGTCTTTGGTGCTATTAGGAAGGTATGAATGTTTTTTAAACATGTTTGGATGGCATCAGAAATCTTTAGAGCCATACTGAGAGAATCAAAGCTTCTTGGTCTTATTCATAGTGCATCAAGGGTCAAAAGTCAAGAATTCTCTATCCCATTTGAGAAGCATCCAGTGTCTCTTGTCTCATTCGAAAGGCATCCAGGGTCTCCTGTCCCATTTGGAATGCATCAAGGGGCTTGTGTGCCATTTGGGCAGTGGCAAGTGCCCCCTTTTTGATTTGGACAATTGCAAGGGTCTTTGGTGCCATTCGCAAGGCATCAGTGTTCTCTGAACCTTTTTTGATAGTTTTTGGTGCAATTAAGACAGGATCAAAGCAACAAGCTTGACCTTTTTTGGAAGGCATCATGGGTGGTGGGCCACATTTGGAGATATTCAAGGGTTCCCATCCTACCTGGAAATCATCCAGGGTCTATTGTCCTATTTTCAGTCCATTAAGAGACTTTGGTGCCAATCAGACAGCCTTGAAGGTTCTTGACTTCATTCGTAGGACATCAAGAGTCTCTTATTACATTTAAAAAGCATCAGTGTGTTAATCTGTTGTCTCTCACCATGAGAACCAGTGACCGGTGCTATCATGCTGTTCGAAAATAAACATGAAGCTTTACCGAAGTATTCAAAAGAAAAGCGGAAAACTCATGAGCGAAATCATACCACCCAATTCGAAATGCATGGTCGTGGTAGGGTCATGGCTAAACACAATAACAGTAGCTTCTTTGTTTCATTCATTCATTTTAATTCATGACTTTAGCATGACGTATGTGGAAAGTTTCTTCTTTGAGGAGCACACATCGTGCAGGATCGTGCACTCGCAGCTGTGCATACTAAGCAGGAACGCTCGCATGCTGGTTTTCTAAGAGGCGCACATCTTGTAAAAACATTACACAGTCTCATGGTGGTGAACTTATTTTCACATTTTTTGCAGCCTGGACACCCAAAGATTTGTCTGTCAGTTAGTGTTGTGTAACACGGTGTGACTGTTCCTCACAGAGTCACTAATAGTGTAAGTGCTTGCTATAAGATCTTGCTATAGATCATTACGTCTCTGATTGTGATCGTAGAGAGCCTCTAAATGTTTTATGGGTTTGCAGTCTTTGATAATGTCATGCAGAGATCAAATATGCATTTATATATCCATAGGAGGATGCTTGGAAGAGGATGGTTTAACCTAAATTAGGTGTGGCTCCAATGCCCTGTGCTGCTCAGTGACCTTGTTCCTTGAGATCTAACACGAAAAGTGTCATTTGGTAACCTTATGTACTGTAACTACTGAAGGCTGGACTTTTTTAAATAAAGCATAGTTATTGTTTTAGAAATGGAGTGAAGCCAGGTGGGATTTTGATGAATCTAGATGGAGATCAAAAGTATTCCTTAGAAAAATGGTCATCAGTTCAAAGTCCTTTATTTACTTGTGTTGTTAGTAGGCATCAAGGGTCTTCTATTCAGTTCTAATTTGGTCTTGTAGAGCAGACATTGGTGTTAGATCCTGGAGAACATTAGAGCCCACAGGAACTCTAAATCCAGGGTCAGGAAGTACGTAACTGCTCTATCACATTCTCCAGGTACATTACCAGGTCTCTGGAAAGTTGCGTCAAGCATTTAAGGTAAAGGAAATGGCTAACATATTGTACCTACTGCAGTGGCTTCATTCTTAAAAAAATATTCACTGTAAAGTCAGTCTACTTTTCCATCTCAAGACTTCATGACACTTGTCAAAAAACTTGCCAACACTGAACCTCGATTTCCTCTTCTCGCTCACCACCAAGTTACCATGACTCCCATGCATGCTGCTATAATGTACTGTCATCCTCCGCCAATGGCTGCCACAATAGATTTTTTCCCCCCTTAACTAAAGCACAGAGTTGCGTAACACTGTAGGCGAGATTACTTGTCTAAGATGAATGCGGTGGTTTCTTCTCAGTGAAACTGCCATTTGTTTGAGAAGTAAATGATTCAGACCAGGATGCACACAGCAGCTCGTGAGGACTCTACAGAAAAAAAATGAACTGGAAGCAAAGAAAGAGATTTAACCAAGAGATACCCAAAGGTTCTGTCAGGGGTCAGATGGAGTCCATCAGAGGTCACTGGTGTTGACTGTGGATCTTTCAGCATTTTATCTGGTTTAAAGTTCAAGTCACAGCAAAAAAATTGTTTCCTACATCTGTTTCTCTCTGGCTTACTCAAAGTTGGTTTCAAAATGCCAACATACTCTGGCGCGACCTGTAGGTGGAAGGAGGCAATTAATTTCTACATCGGAATCACAGTTCACAAATTAATATGCTTTGTATTGTTTGTGGTCACTCAAATCGATCAAACTGAGAAAGCACGAGGAGCTTTTGTTGTGGACTACTAATGGTGGTTCTTCATAAGAGACGAAAAAGCAATTAAAGTTTTCTGATTCTGATTCTGAAAAAGACAGAAGTTGAAAAAATCAGGATGCAAACAACTTACCTTTCCGTGCAAATGCAATAAGTTGCACTTACTTCACCGTTTTGTGATGATCCATGTCTTTTGTTGTATTTCACGGGTCATTTGAGAATGGTTATTCTACATCATGTAAACAACCGCACTGTTAAAATCGAGATTCAACCTGGCATGGAATGTTTGCTTGGTTACATCCCCTGGACAATGAAAGAAAATTAATCACCCTCGCAAACAACAAACGACAATCACTGTGTCTTGGTACCAAGATCATAAACTCTTGGTACCAACTCTTACAAGAAAAGGTGTTGGTCTTCATACTTTTTTATGCTTTGATTTGTTTCCTTGACTAAAAGTTTGTCTGGAGGATGAGGCAGTCACTCATATCTACTGCCTCGATAGCAGGCATTTCAAAGTTTTAGTTCAGTTGAAAAATCCATCTGCTTTTCACTTCCTGTCCTCCATCTGGATATGATGCGTCATAAGAGGCACATGACGGCTAAACCAAGCTCTTCTGATTTTTAGAGATGTTCTCTACGTTCAAATTATCATATGATTACCCAGTTTACATAATTAAAACTGCCATAGGTATCAAGCTTAAGGATAAAATCAGTGACCTTTTCTGGGCAGTGAACAAGGACACAGAAAACATTCCTTATGTATAAAACCTGCTGCCAAACTTGCTTGAGCAACTGTGTCACATTATTGTCAATAATATGTTTATATAAATTACATAACCAAGGGGCTGACTATAAATAGAGATTGGCAGGCAGCCTACATCAGAACCTTGTGGAAATCTCTAAGCTAAACTGGTAACAATCTATCGAGCAGGATGTAAATCTGGTAAACTTGAGTGTTTTCAGTTGTGTCCATTAAACTTTTGTTCACTGGTTCAAGTGCCGAAGTCCAACAGGAGGTCATTTACTACTTTAACCAACGCTGATTCTGAACTTCAATGTTTCCAGAAACCGAATGGAAACACATTCTGGAATTCAAGAACATTATGTTTAGTAGGCTTGTGATATTGAGTCCGATAAACCATCCTTGTACTGCGCCCTCTAGTGGTCATTGACTGTATCATGTCTTAAAGCTGCAGACGTCACAATACCCGAGTCAACCTGAATCCTTGTTAGATGAGTAACTTTGGTAGCTTGAGACAACAGTAAATCATCTCAAGCCTCATTATTAGATGAGATGAGATTAGATTATCAGTGGTAACATGTGATTGAGGTAACTTGATCAAATGCTGAGTCAAGCATACTCGGTCTAGACCAGCGTTTCTCAACCCTAGTCCAGGACTTTTAGGTGTTGAGGACCTGCGGTCTAGAGGAGAGCATCAAGGCCGAGATGTTGTTGAATTAAAGCGCACTATTGGTTAAGGACGGCGGTTAAGGACTCATTAGAGAACGCCGCAGCACATATTGGATTTAGCTCCTTTCAGTTCCCACAACGATACACACGGGAGGACTGATTGTTCCACCGCTCCCGCCGTCACATTTTCCCCCAATTGTGGGCCTCCATTTTAGAAGACTCCCTGATGAGGAGCACAAAAACAGGGGAGTGTGGAGACGGCGCTTCGAACAGACTAGGCGCTGAATGATTCATGTTTGTTAAATAATGCATGTTTATTACAGCAGACCACGAAACATTCGCACACTCGCGCGCGCACACATTCATCTGTTTAAATATGTTTTGTGAACTCGCCATCCTTTTCACATCTTTCGCCGCTTTCTTTTCACGATCGTCCGTCTTCCCTCGTCTGAGAGCTGAATGCAGTGTTTAGAGCGATGTAGGAGTTATTTATTCGTTAACATCCAGAGATTCATCATTCCGACCCTCTCAGGCTCCTTCTTGGAAGTCTGAGTCATGATGCGCTTTCTCTCTGGTTTTCTCTGTACTTTAGTAAGCACACACACACACACACACACACACACACACACACACACACGTTTTCACACCTTAATTAGCACTTTCACGGTAAAGGTGAGACTCTATAAGTGTGTAATAGACAGCACACCACCACAAAGAGAGAGAGAGAGAGAGATTGGTTAAATGCACATTGTTACCCCTGGTACACAATAAATAGAAGGAAGGATGGAAAGAAGAGGTGTGTGTGTGTGTTGGTGTGTGTGTGTTGGTGTGAGGTGCTGAATCATTATTCTCAGCGGGGTGTCGATTCCGCGCTCACACTGATTCGACTGTATTTATGGACGTGATGCGTTCGTGCAGACTCTCTCTCACACACACACACACACACACTCAAACACACACACAAACATGCGCGGGTGAGGCAAAGCTTTTAGTCAGACTGTATTTTTGGACGGCTAGAAAGGTAGACAGGGCGAGCACGGCACATCAGAATGCATGGACTATACATCTGTACTGCGATTGGTCGGTACAGTCCCCGCCCCCTTGTGTTTGATGGACAGCTGGCATCCTCACAGATTTCTAAAGGACTGAAAGAATTTTCATTTCTAGATCCGATGCGGTATAAATCAGAACTGATGATGTGATTGAGGGAAGTCAGAATTCACGTTTTTAATCATTTTAAGTACAAATAAATTAAAATTCAGCCAGGTGTAAAAAACAAATCCTCTTTCTTTTTATCTCTGATTTTTTCTTCTCCCTTTTTCTCTTTTTCCCCTCTCTCTCTCTCTCTCTCTTTCTCTGCCTCTCGTTGCCTTGTCTCTCCATCGCTCTGTCTTTTATCTTCTTCGTCTCTCTCTCTCTCTCTGGTCTGTTATAGGGTGGTGCAGGTTTTCCACTTAGCATGCGTACCATAGTAGCGAGAGTCAGGGAGGTTTTATAGCGCCCTCTGCTGCTCAATCACCAGAACTAAGAAGAGCAGACTTCTAGCAGACTCGTATTAGACGCGGTATATGAACTTTATTAAATATTTCACTGCTATAAATAAACAGCTCTGGGTTTAGGTAGCAGGGATCGGTCTTTATCTCCCGCTAATCAGATCAGTTGGGCTGTGTAGAGTGTCCTGGAAGTTTTAAGCCCTTTTCTAACGAGGTTAATGTTGATTTTGTGAACGCAGTCGTCTGCAGTCTGGACTCCTGCCTGTATGAACGTTACTCTTCAGTCCAAAGTGGGCGGGGCTAATCTTAGCCAAATTTTACATAAGATTGTGTCTTTCCAATCATAATCTTTTTTTCTTAATTTTTTTATACAATCTGGGTAACGTTTCGTTAAGTCCTAGATAAACCTTATATATTTGTTCTCAGTCGGCGTTTCCATGATTCAGGTGTGCGGTTCTAAGCGCAGGTGTTTGTGTGCAGATCACGGGGGCGATCCTCCTCGCGGTGGGACTATGGGGGAAGTTTATGCTCGGGCCGTACATCTCCCTGATCGCGGAGAACTCCACCAACGCGCCGTACGTCCTCATCGGCACCGGGACCACCATCATCGTCTTCGGGCTGTTCGGCTGCTTCGCCACCTGCAGGGGGAGCCCATGGATGCTCAAACTGGTGAGGAAAACAAAACAAAACAAAAGAGAGCGCAGGCAACACTCACATCGTCACATCACGTTTGTAAAGTGGCTGAGTGACGTCACGCCAGCAAACAAAGCTGCGTCTCCACGCGAAAGTTACCAAAACAACGAAACTTTCCCCTGAAAGTGTAGAAGTGAAGTTAAGATCTTAATGAGATCTGGAAGACATTTCAGTGTGATGTATCGCTATAAACCATTTTACATGTTTAGGGAAACTTAGGTGTGATCTTAAATCTTTAACATTCCACATCATGATATGTTTAATTACTTCTTCCAGATAACATGAATATGAAGGTAAAGTAAAAAAAACTGATTATTTATTATCATCTTATCGGCCGAGGTTTAAAAAAAATATGTTATTAATTAAGTATATTAACAATTAACAGTTTCAAAAAGGATTCCGTTTTTCACACAATTGATATAAAACCTCTTCTCTGTTCTGTCATATAAATATTACATTTGGGGGAGGAGTTTATGCACATTATGAAAATCATTTATCACATGCATATTCGATGTGATTCGCTTAAGCCATTAATAAATCAAAATAAAGTAAGTTTATAAGTCATTTTTAGAAAAAAGAAATATCACAGGTCGTTTAAATAAAAAGAAACGGCATAAATATACACACCCCTGATGAATTTGTTTATTGTTGATCGGTTCGTCCCACTACCTTTATGTTTACGATTAAGCCACAGCATTTGCGAACGTTTGTGTTTCGTTGCTATTGAAACAGACACCTAGAAACGGGTTAAAGCAGCGAACAAACTGAACGCAAATGAAACTAAACCAGAGAAAGGTGAGAGCGCGAGGGGACGCGATCGTCTGCTTTCACTTTTGCACCGAATTTACAGGCTTCATTCCCACGATCCAGTAGGCATGGAGTGGGCGGGGCTACAGCATCTCTGCCAAGAGTTTTACATTAAAACCTGAGCGTATGTTTTTCACGTCTGCGTTACCCACACCTTGTTTATTAAACAATTGTTTGAAAATAACCTGCACACCTCTCACACACCCTCTCACACACACACACTCTCACACACACCCTCTCACACACACACTCTCACACACCCTCTCACACACACACACACACACTCTCACACACACTCTCACACACACACGCTCTCTCACACACACTCTCACACACACTCTTACACACACACTCTCACACACCCTCTCTCACACAGACTCTCACACACACACACACTCTCACACACCCTCTCTCACACACACACACTCACACACCCTCTCACACACACACACACACACACTCTCACACACACCCTCTCACACACACACTCTCTCACACACACACACTCTCACACACCCTCTCTCACACAGACTCTCACACACACACACACTCTCACACACCCTCTCTCACACACACACTCTCACACACCCTCTCACACACACCCTCTCACACACACACTCTCTCACACACACACACTCTCACACACCCTCTCACACACACACACACTCTCACACACACCCTCTCTCACACACTCTCTCACACACACACACACTCTCACACACCCTCTCACACACACACACACTCTCACACACACTCTCTTACACACCCTCTCTCACACACTCTCTCACACACACACTCTCACACACTCTCTCACACTCACCCTCTCACACACACCCCCTCACACACACACTCTCACACACACTCTCACACACCCTCTCTCACACACACTCTCTCACACACACACACTCTCACACACACACTCTTACACACACTCTCCCACACACACCTCTCACACACACTCTCACACACACTCTTACACACACTCTCTTACATACACCTCTCACACACCCTCTCTCACACACACACACTCTCACACACACTCTTACACACACTCTCTTACATACACCTCTCACACACCCTCTCTCACACACTCTCACACACACACTCTTACACTCTCACACACACTCTCACACACACCTCTCACACACCCTCTCACACACCCTCTCTCACACACACTCTCACACACCCTCTCACACACCCTCTCTCACACACACACTCTCACACACACTCTCTTACATACACCTCTCACACTCTCACACACACTCTCACATACACTCTCACACACACCTCTCACACACTTTCTCACACACAGTCTTACACACACACTCTCTCACACACACCTCTCACACACTCTCTCACACACACTCTTACACACACACTCTTACACACACACTCTCTCACACACACCTCTCACACACTCTCTCTCACTCACTCTTACACACACACTCTCACACACACTCTCTCACACACACACTCTCACACACACCTCTCACACACCTCTCACACACACCTCTCACACACACTGTCACACACCCTCTCACACACCCTCTCTTACATACACCTCTCACACACACTCTTACACACACTCTCACACACACCTCTCACACACACACTCTCACACACACACTCTCTCACACACTCTCTCACACACTCTCTCACACACACACTCTTACACACACACTCTTACACACACTCTCACACACCCTCTCACACACCCTCTCTCACACACACCTCTCACACACTCTTACACACACACTCTCTCACTCACTCTATCACACACACTCTTACACACACACTCTCACACACACTCTCACACACCCTCTCTCACACACACCTCTCACACACTCTTACACACACACTCACTCACACACACCTCTCACACACACTCTTACACACACACCCTCACACACACTCTCTTACATACACCTCTCACACACCCTCTCACACACCCTCTCTCACACACTCTTACACACACTCTCACACACACTCTTACCAACACTCTTACACACTCTCTTACATACACCTCTCACACACACTCACACACACACACACACCCTCTCTCACACAACCTCTCTTACACAACCTCTCTCACACACATCTCTCGCACACACACTCTCTTACACTCTCTCCTCTGTTCTTCTCTCGTCAGTATGCCATGTTCCTCTCGCTGGTCTTCCTGGCTGAGCTGGTGGCCGGCATCTCTGGGTTTGTTTTCCGTCATGAGGTGAGAAAAACGCGCGCACACACACACACACACAAATGGTTACATAAAGCCACCACTCGGTGTGTATCAGTTGGAGACTCCATCTGTTGGGGCCTGGAAGAGTTGAATCATATGTTTGTGTGTGTGTGTGTGTGTGTGTGTGTGTGTGTGTTCAGATTAAAGGAACGTTCCTGAGGACCTATAACGAAGCCGTGTTGCACTACAACGCGCAGGATGAGAGGAGTCTGGCTGTGGATAACGTGCAGAGGAGTGTAAGTTCTCTCTCTCTCTCTCTCACACACACACACACACACACACACACACACTTCATTCCTTTATTTCGGGTTTCCATCATGTTTACATCAGCCAGCCTGAGAGCGGTGCTGGACTTCATGCTGCTCCTGACTCTCGGCTAAGATCACGACACACACGGCAGTTTACCATAAACCCCGCCTTAAACCAGAAACCGCGAGCTTATACATTAACTAAAGTTTAAGTTAAGCTCCGCCCCTTTTCATGCATTTACAAATCTATTACAGTTTATGTTTTTCACATCTTTCCTTTTTTTTGATCCTTAAAGATTATTGTTTTTGCACATTTAATAAGAGACACGAAGCTCTTTATAGAAATTAATATGAATAAATATAGATGATTTGTGTGTGTGTGTGTGTGTGTGTGTGTGTGTGTAAATGTTGCCGTTGGTTTGTAAAAAGAGACTCTTATAGCGTTGCTCAGTCCACCTCTGTCTCTCACACTCTGTGTGTGTGTGTGTGTGTGTGTGTGTGTAGCTGCGCTGCTGTGGTGTGTTGAACTACACGAGCTGGTTCAACAGTGTTTATTTCCCCACTAACGGGATTCCCCCCAGCTGCTGCGCCAACATCTCCGACTGCAACGCCTCAGACCTGCGCAACGCCACTATAGCGCCTAGCAAAGTGCACCAGCAGGTAACACACACACACACACACACACAATGTCAGGGCAGTTCTACAAAGATTACCACTTAAAAAAACCTAACACACACACACACACACTGTATGTGGTCTCTTGTTGCAGGGATGTTATGAGCTGGTGACCTCCTTCATCGAGACTAACATGGGCATCATCGCCGGAGTGACGTTCGGCATCGCCTTCTCACAGGTACGACTCCCTGTGTGTGTGTGTGTGTGTGTGTATGAGTCTGTGTATGTGTTTAAACCTACCTTTCAAACAAGACAGACGTCAGACACACCCTCCCTTCTTGTAAATCTGACAGTTTGTTATTCAGTGTCAACATTATTATGCAATAATAACCCTAACCCTAATTAACCCTAACCAGGTGCACTCGTCATTAACACATATAATTAAATATGTTAGTGAGATGCTAATGATATGTGAATGTGATTAACATGTATAATTAATTAGACCTCTGAGTGGCGCAGTGGTAAAGTCCTCGTCCTATCGGTCGGCCGGCGTCACGTGGTTCGGAGGAAACATGTGATAGTCTTCAGCCCTCCCGGCTGAGTGGGTGTAGTAGCCTTAATGTGGGAGCCCCCTAGTGACGGGGAGGAATTGGACACGACTAAATTAGGAAAAAATCCAAAAAAAAAAAACAAAACATGTATAATTAATTACGTAATTCGCAGAGCGTGTGACGAGAGCATTTATTAAAATACTGCATTAACATATCTCCTCCCACTGTGCAAATGTAGCAATAATACTATAATGTGTGGGCGGAGCATATAAGATACTGACTAGCATTAGTAATGGGTAAAGAGTTTGCAGAAATAATTAAAAGATAAAAATAAGTTGATCAGCATCTGACACATAACGGCTCATAACGGCCCTTCTGCTCATTATCTTGTTTTTTCAGTTTCATAGCGTCATATATATATGGTTGAGTGACATGTATAGCCACGCCCACCTTGAGGGAAAAAGCACTATATTCATCCAAAAAAAGCTCTAGATGTTGTGATGTTATCTGGCACAAAACCGCTCATAACTTCACACAACATTTTGATTTCACTTATGGTGCAGGTTCGACCGAAGTACTGCAAAAGTCTCATTTAATTCCGTCCAGACAGTTTTGTGTGATGCTGTAACTAATCCTGTCTTGACAGACAGACAGACAGACAGACAGACTGGTTTCTGGTCCTCCAGTGTATGAAACATAAAAATATCACTGAAAGAGCGAGTTCGGACCCAATGTACAGACAGAACCTTTCTTTTATTTATATAGATGTGGCGGGACTTCATTTAGGCCTAGTTTGCTTAGATTTATTAGAAGTGTGTGTGTGTTTGTGTGTGTGTGTGTGTGTGTGTGTGTGTGTTTGATAGAGTAAAAGCTGGAGGGAATGATTGCGTTGCCATGACAGTATGGTGCTGAAATGAAATCCCTGCTTCAGCTTATTAAACACACACACACACACACACACACACACACACACAATTATGCACGCACACACACTAAGGTGTTAGATGTCCTGCAAGAGCCGTGTGGTAGCAAAGGGTCGACCAAGATCAATGAAATCTCTTAGATAAGTGAGCACTCTGAAACGTGTGTGTGTGTGTGTGTGTGTGTGTGTGTGTGTGTGTGTGTGTACAGCTCATCGGGATGCTGCTGGCATGCTGTCTGTCCCGGTTTATCACGGCTAATCAGTACGAGATGGTGTAGCAGAGTGGCCGTAGGTCAGTAACACACACCCACCCACACACACACACACACACACACACACACACACCCAACTTACCTAAATGTCTGTATTCTTTTTCAGGAAGCTGTGAAGAGGACATAACATCATTTTGGGGACCTGGAAAGGAAACCCAAATCACTAGCACACTCCATTCTTCTTCTTCTTCTTCTTTGCTTCAATCCTTCTTTTCTCCTTCCTTTTCCTGCTCTGTCCTGGTAGTGTATCATTCCTAACTGTGCGTTTTTTTATGTACCGGCTTCTCTTACAGAAATCCTTAACTTTACACACACACACACACACACACACACTTCGCTCTGTACAAAGCCATGCATGCTGAGGCATCTCCACTTCGAACCAAGCCGGGTTTTTATTTATTAACCGAACTCTAACTGACGTCTGCGTCGTAGCTCTAGTTCTTTGTCCGATTAAGGAAAGATAAATATAAATAAATATGATGGAATTAATACTAGGTTTTTCTTTTTTTCCTGTTGTTGTCGTTGCTGTAGTAACGTTTTCAGAAGAGGAAGGTCACGTCGCGTTCGGTTAGCTTTTTCTTGATCTTGCCGCCATTTTCCCAGCGCCATTTTATAAACCGCGCCGGAGCTGTACAGAGTTTTTGTGCTCGTTCTGCTTTTTAGAAGCTCGTCCTGTCTAGCCAGTGCAGCTCTAGCTAGTTTGTACTAGCGGGATGATGGCATGGGAAGGTGTAGCGTGATCTACGCAAGGGTTATGTTGTTAACGTTACGCTAGGATGTTTCAAAGATTGTTCTTTCAGTCCGAGATCACTGCAAAAAAAAAATTTGTGGGAATATTCTTTCCCTTAGGTCAATATTAGACAAGAATGAAATATACGATTAGCGTACCGCGAATTTTACCCAAAGAATCAAAGACGCTGGATTTGTTCAGTTTTCTATGAGAGTGTTTGGATTTGTTTTAAATCTGACGACGTTTTTGTCGAACAGATTTTTTGTTGCAAAGACTAAACTAGCATGCAAAGGTAGTTAAGTAAGAAACTGATCTGTGCTAGTTAGACAAAAAAGGTGAAGACTTTGTGATAGTTTTCTTTAAGAATAGGAAAAAACTTCTGTTCCCATAATGCATTGTAAACCAAAAACTGATGTTAAAATCGCTAAATCCAAGGTGGTTGACATTAGGTTGTGTTCTAGAACATTAAGAATCAGAGACAAAAAAAACCTATTGTGCAAAGATTTAATTCCGAGCAAACGTTAATCGATTTTGTGGTTAATCGATTAGCGGCTAAGCGTTCACAGTGGAATATAATAAACTTTCTTTTTTTTTTTGGAGGAAAATTTGGAACTAGGATCAAAGAATGGTATCAAATCATGATTTTTTTTTTAATTGTCTAGTTAAAATGTTAGCAAAGATAGCTAGTCTGCTAGGTCAGTTTGGAATTTTCATCCTGACAAAAACTAGAAACTAGTTTTAGTCACGCAAATACAGTACGCTAGTGAGCAGTTGTGGCTAGTTAACTATTTACACAAGCTAGCTGGAGTAAGTTTGCTAAACTCATTTAAAACGTCGTCCCTTTAAGGAAGATTTAGCGCAACGTTTTCAGGACCAGAGAGCGGCGGTGATCTCGGACTGAGCCACGACGGGGGATGAAGCTCAGGCTGCTCGCTCCATATTTAAAGTCTCTGTGACGTTTCGGGTTTAGTTTCGATATTCTTTATGGTTTTATTTGGATGAATATGACGCTGTAATGACTTGTGTTCTAGAATGAATTACGCTTCCACAGCTTTCCCTAGTTTCAGTCCATCATGCAGTATTAATTAGCGCATAAAAGCGATAAATAGTCTGTGAATACACAAAACAAACAAACAAAAAAAAAGACGTCTCAAGCCGCGTGATCTGAAATCGGACGAGCGTACGGATCTCGACACTTTGTACAATAAAAATGTAACTTTTTAAAAACGCGTCACCAGCTAGCATGTGAGCAAACCTGTCTGTTGATATTGTAAACGACTGTGATATCTGTTAATAAAAATGGTTATTTCATCGTTAACAGTTACTTTGTGTTGTTGTTTTTTTATTATTTATTTACAAAGAGTTCAGTCCTGAAACAGTTAAATTATGTTTGTTGTATTCATTGATATTTAAATGTATTATAAATAAATAAAACTTTGGCCACCAGAAACTAGAACTCTGACAGTAAGTCAGGTCCAGTAGAAGGAAACTTCCACTTAATATTTGTAACACGAGGAACTGGGAGTACTTGGGAAGAAGTTACAGTAGGAGCCCCAATTTTTATGATGGCGCTACAGTGCCTTGCAAAAGTATTCACACTCCTTGAACTTTTCCACATTTTGTCATGTTACAACCACAAATTTCATTAGGATTTTATGTGACAGACCAACACAAAGTGGCACATCATTGTGAAATAGGGTACTCTGATACCCCTAACTAAAATCCAATGGAACCAATCGCCTTCAGAAGTCTCCTCATTGGTAAATAGAGTCCACCTCTGTGTAATTTGATCTCAGTATAAATACAGCTGTTCTGTAAAGCCCTCAGAGGTTTGTTAGAGAACGATAGTGAACAAACAGCATCATGAAGCCTGAGGAACACACCAGACAGGTCAGGGATAAAGTTGTGGAGAAGTTTAAAGCAAGGTTATGTTATAAAACAAATAAGTTTTAAACACCTGACGGAGCGCTGTTTAATCCATCATTTGAAAATGGAAAGACATGGATGTCCACCTAAACTGACAGGATGGGTGAGGAAAGCATCAGAGAAGCAGCCAAGAGGCCCATGGGAACTCTGGAGGAGCTGCAGAGATCCACAGAAACTGTACACAGCACAACTATTAGTCGTGCATTTCACAAATCTGGTCTTTATGGCAGTGTGTTGAGAGGAAAGCCATTGTTGAATGAAAGCCATATGAAGTCCCATTTGCAGTTTGTGATCTGGTCACGCCATGTGTGATGGGAAACTAATACTGTGCCATGTTGGTGGCAGCATAATGTTGTGGGGACACTTCAGCAGGGACAGGGACACTGGTCAGAGTTTTATTGGAAGATAGATGGAGCCAAATACAGGGCAATAGTAGAAAAAAACCTGTTAGAGTCTGAAAAAGATCTGAGACTGGGGTGGAGCTTCACCTTCCAGCAGGGCAACAATCCTAAACATACAGCCAGAACTACAATGGAGTGGTTTAGATCATAGCATATTCATGTGTTAGAACGGCCCATTCAAGGTCCAGACCTAAAGCCAATTGAGAATCTGTAACTTGAACATTGCTGTTACAGATGCTCTCCATCCAATCTGACTGAGCTTGAGCTATTGTGCAAAGAAGAATGCGCAAAAAATTCACTCTCTAGATGTGCACAGCTGGTTCTACATAGTATTGACCCAGGGGCGTGAATACAAATGCACACCACACTTTTCAGATATTAATTTGTAAAAAAAATTTGAAAACCATTTATTATTTTCCTTCCAATTTAAGATTATGTTTGTGGTTGTACTGTAACGTGACAAAATCTGGAAAAGTTCAAAGGGTATGATTACTTTTGCAATGCACTGCAACTTGGAGAACACTGTACACACACTCATCCACCAACACTACTCACACACTTCACAGGAACTCGGCTGGAGGTTATCGCCTCATCCCTCGTACAGTCCTGACCTCGCACCAACACATTTCCACATATTCGGGCCATTAACGGAGCTCCTGGGAGGCCGGCGTTTCAGACATAAATCAGTCTGAACAGAAAACTTCCTATCTTGATGGTGTCCAAGCACTAGTGAGACACTGGGCTGAGTGCATTAGTGTAGCAGGGGATTATATAGAGAAATAAAAAAGGGTTTTACTCTTATAAATGTATTTTGCACAATCAAAAGCCTCACTTCGACTTAAGCATTTATTGAATGAAGAAACTCGGCGTAGGTCATTTCTCCATCATGTAAAAAAAACAAAAAAACAATAAAGTGTGTGAACCCTGCTTTCCATATCGGTGTGTATCGCGCTTGACCTGCGTGACACAAGGACGGGACAAAGACGCGGAAAGCCACAAGTGTAATGAGGTGATCTTATGGAAATCCAGGGATCGTTTTACTTTCAAATTGGGCCAAGGTCACGACAGTACGACGCGGTACAAAGCAGCCTGACCGCGCTCCGCTCCACCGCATTCGACTTCTAACCACGAACAATCACCTTGGGGTAAGTTCCCTCTTCAGCCGTAATGCTAAAGCTGTTAGCTAACTAGAAATTTTGCACTATTACGAAACATCATACTGATAAACTATTTATCTCTTACACACACACACATACACACTCACACTCACACTAGTGATGTAACTGTGTTTACACTTTATCTCGTTTGCAAAGTGACCGTTTGTCAGAAACACCGGCGGTACTGAGAACAGCCTCAAACGACCGATAAGGACATTTATAGGGCTGCGTACTCATATCTAAATGTTCGAGTACTCTTCCTCAGACTCAAGATCTGAGCGATAAAAGTTTAGGACGTTTCTGATATTAACATTAAAAAAAATAATAATAATATGATAATAAATAAAAATCCAATGTGTTTTATATTTATAAATTAATTACCTGAAAGAAATCTAACAGAATATGTTTTGATTTTACATGTGTATTCTGTAATCTTAAGTGAAAAATAAAATAAATAAATTAACAAAAACAAGCTTAAAAACACACCAACATTTTAAATCACTTTCCGAGATTTTTGGACCGGGCTGTTGTTCTGATTTTAACCACCAGATGGCAGAATAATGCTGTTGAAAAACGGAACTCGCTGACCAGAACCTGCGCGTGAAGAGTAATTCAACTGAATATTTTAAAAAAAGAATAATGAAATAAATAATATAAAGTAAATGAGAATAAATAATTACCATTATAAAAATGTTTATAAATTATTATTATTATTATGCTAATTAAATGAGGTATGAGTGATTGAAAAAAAAAGAAATACTTAAAATAAAAAATATACAAAATAAACTAGGTATTACATATTTTATATAATATATTTTTATATAATATTTTTATAATTTTATAAAATATTTTATTATAATATCATTTTGTGCTTTTTTTCTATTAATAAGTGAATTAATCGAATGTAATTATTGAGTTAATTAGCGCTGTCTGCACACTGAGTTGTGATGTGGATCGAAATCTTCTCGAGCTTTTTATCTTCACGTCACATAAACAACAATCCTGCTTGAAAAGAAACAAATGATGAAATGTGTGGGCGTGGCAAAGAGTGTTGAGAAAGACTGTGGTGTTGGTGTGTGTTGTGGCAACATGCGTGTGTGTGTGTGTGTGTGTGTGTGTGTGGAGTTGCCTTGCAAAGGAAACAGCTGATGACAGAAGATGGTGAAAGATTTAAACTCGAGTTGATTGATGTATGAAAGTTGTTCAAACTTGAGACGGCCTGAACGTCGAGCCAGCACTGCCAGGGGGAACACTTTATGGCAAACGTGACAACGAAGGTCTGGGAGCCGCTGACGGTCCAGGGTCGGGCGCCGGACCAGACACTCAGTCGCTGATTTTCCATCGACGTGACTAAACTAGAGAGAGAGAGAGATAGTTAAATCACAGAAGTCGTTATCCTCAAAGAGTCCCAAGAAATGTAGAATCATTTTAGTGATTGAGTTTTTAAACGATGATGAAAAGATTGATTTTGTTAAAAAAAAAGATGTTTTTTGATTATAAATGTCTTTTCATTCCTCCTCCCCCCCACCATCCCCCAAAAGTTCCTCATATGACTCATTATTATATCTAATTTAGAAACATGCTGAAAAGAACAAGACGTAAACCAACAGGAACCGAGATGTAGAGCCTCACTGAAGACTTTTCACTCAAACTTCACACAAGTCCAGCCCTCAGGTGTTGTGTGTGGGTGTGTGTGTGTGTGTGTGTATGAGGAGTTGGCATGCTCTCCTTGTGCTTGGTGGGTTTCCTCCGGTTCTCTGGTTTCCCCCCACAGTCCAAAGACATGCAGATTAAGTTAATTGGCATGTGACAGTTACAAATTGCCCATAGTGTGTAAATGAATGTGTGTGTGTGCATGTGTATGTGGGGATGCTTATGCTCTGTGAAGGTCTGTCACTCTGTCTGGGGTGTACCCCTCCTCGTACCCCAAGTGCCCTGGGATGGACTTAAGGCATCGAGTGAGTTTACACTGGACAGCAGCAACGTCGCATAAATTTGCATGAATTATTCTTCAATTCTAAAGCAAAGTGTGTTTTATTGTGCAATCTAAAAATAAATAAATAAAATAAAATGTAAAAGATTAATTAATTAATTACTGTACATTGTGGCCACATGATGTTTAACACCTTTATTCATTCATTCATCTTTTATAGCACTTATTGCGGGGGCTAGAGTCTGTCTCAGGAGACTCAGAGTACAAGGTGGACAGGTTGCCAATCCATCACAGGGCACAAACACATACACACACACGACAGGCAGCTTGGGAACGCCAATTAGCCTAATCTGCGTAGGGACTGTGGGAGGAACCGGAAGGAAACTCACCAAGCACAGGGAAAACATGCAAACTCCATGCACAGAGACCCTAAGATGGGAATCGAACCAGGACTCTGGAGGTGCAACGACAGTGCTAACCACTACACCATTGTGCCACCATTCAAAACTTTTAATTTAGCATGGTCTATTTAACATTGTTTTTGTCAAGGGAAGTTTTGGGTTCCCCTGTCATTGGGTTGGGCAATTGGGAAAAGCCCTCAACTCTCCGCCAATGTAAACTACCAGCCACTATGGAAGAAGGGCCTCCTCAGTGCCAGTCCCAGACCTGGAGAAATGGGTAGGTTGCAACAGGAAGAGCATCTGGTGTAAAAACCTGTGCCGATACCTGTGTGTCGAACGATCTGACGTGGAGACACAGAAAGGGAAAAAGCCCATGGAAGGAAAAAGATGATCCCTGCCCTGTGTTTCTGTCGACACTGGATAAACAACTGAACTTATTTCTTAGCTAGGGCAGAGGTCAGCTAATATGTTCCTCCTAATGTTATCATAGTGTCGCTAACCAGTTAACTATAAACGTGCGCATGTCGGCGTTTTATCTGACGTTTTTACAAATGTAAAAAAAAAAAGTACACATGTGTACTTGTGTCAGATGTGGGCGTCATCATGTCTATATATGGTAAAGAGCGTGTCTGTGGGCGGGCGTGACCTGGAGGCGAACGCACGGATCGGTGGTGATTGTGGTGTCTTTACATGTCACGTGCGATTTGTTTTGCTGCACGTGAAAACACAAGAAAGAATTCACTTTTTCTTCTTTTAAGAGTGTGAAAAGTCTTTAAACGCAAACCGTTTTAGACAGAAACTCTATAAAGTAAAAAGTTCAAAACAACAACAACAACAACACCATGAGATTCAGTCACGTCCACGTGCTTTTGTTCTCATGATCAATGACCTGTTTTTTTGTTGTTGTTTTTTTTTGCACGTGAGCCCATTTTGTTTCGTTTGATGTCCTGCAACATGTTTTGTTTTTTCCGCCATGATGTGAAAATCGTTATATGGTCACGTGCGTTATAACGCTTAGACACTTCTGCACGCGCTCACACACGCCACACCGGATGTGTTAATGAGCGATGATGAGCTGATCACCGGGAACCCCCCCCCCCCCCCCCCCCCCCCCGCTCGGCAGTGGCCGGGTAACTGCGCGCGTGGCGGCGGACGCGCTCTGATCTCGTCGAAAAGCAAATTAACCGAGGCGCTCGCGCGAGACGGATTCGGGACGCTTGCGCCTCTTTAATACGCGGCGACAAATTACATCTGCGATCATTCGTGACGCCGAAACCGAAGAGGCTTTTAGCGGCGCGCGAGGGGAGGAAAGAGCGGGGGCTGCCTCTCCCCCCCTCCCCTTTCTTCCTTTCTCCCTTTTTTTTTTTTGTTTCCGTGGCGCGCGCGCATTCATCATCCCACCTCCCTTGATTATTTGCAAATATTTGCAATTTTAATAAGGCTCATTTGCATAATTCCTAGGATCAACATAACTCTTCGGAGTTGGCACGCGCGCGCCACTCTCAACATTTTCCTTTTGTATGTAAAGAAGGCGAGATTTTTTTTTTTAAGCGTTTTTTTCCCCCCTTTTGCAATTATGGAATAGAGCCTTCAGGCTTCAGGCACAGTGCAAGAACACACACACACACACACACACACACAGATATAAGCCCGGTTTCTTGCAGTGGCTGATGAAATCCTGTTTTTTAGAAATCTTCTGCAAAGCTGCTTTGGTTCCCGAACCCCATCACACACGCCTGGAGATACGGCGGCCTAAAAATTAAAGGCGTCATCTAAGTCGGCTTTACGGCGCGCACGAGTCTTGAGCACGTTTCCGCTGTTTCAGACATGCTTGCAGAAAATTCCTCGCTTGTAAGTCGATATGTGTAGTCGGCTTTAGAGCGCACAACGTGGCGAATCTGCGGCCGATTCGGTGCCACTGAGGCCATCGGCAACCAGAGAAGAAGCCCTGACTGTATCAGAAAGGTCTGAGTGTGAACGCTATCCTGACGGTCATCCAGGGTGGCGTATGACGAGGCATCTCACAAAACTGCATAAAACAGAAATATCTTAGTACTTCAAACTCACGTTTAAGATTTGTGTTTATGCTTAATAACCCCAAAAAGGCAACGTAAGAACAAGATGTGACTTTCCAGGAGTTTCTGGAAGGTGGAGATGATTCCCAGGGCCCTAAGTAGATCACAAAAAAACTAATATTATCCAGCAGAATTAAACTTCTGGAGTAGAAGGATCTCACCCTGTCAGTCAGCCCTGAATATATAATGTAACCCCTGACTTTCACGCTCTGTGCTTTAATACATGTTGTGTGAAAAGGGCAATGAAGCAAACTGACACTGGGTCAATGTTATCAAGGTCTATTTATAAACTGCACCTTGAACGTGTTACTTTAAATCATCATTGTGCATCAGCTTTTCCCGCTATGCCATGGCCTTCCCCTAGCTTCACGGGTTAGATCTGAAGATCTAAGGGAAATGGGGACCAATCTAAGAGCCTGAAGTCTGTTGATTCAAACATGCGCTTTGTATGGAGACTTTTGGGACACTCTGTATTGTTGTCCATGGTGCCATGTTCACGGTCACCTTGCCAACATTAGGCCAGCAATTTGATTAAAAGCCTGGCAAAAAAAGAACTCCCGCACTGTTGGATCAGCGTCAGCCAGCCACAGTCTAGATAGCAATCCAGTCTCGCCCCAGTGTTGGCACGGCACCGTATTGGGAGAGCAAACATAACCACTCAGGGTACGGCTTTTGGCCAGTCTCAGTTAACTACATTGGTTGCTAGTGGGAGCCCAAGTATCAAACTTACACCGGCACAGTGTCGGTGGTTACATTAGCGGTGTGTATACAACACCATGCCAGTGTAAGGTGTGAAATTGGGGTCCTGATAGACAAAACTTGCCTAATTGTGTCATGACAGTGTATTACATCGCAAAGTGCAAGATGGGGAAAAATCTAAATGAGTAATGTGAAGGTTTTTACTGAATATTAAATATTGCTTTCTCAAAATAAGAAAGTTTATATGTATTATGTATGTCAAAGCATCACGCAAAACTGTCTGGACAGAATTTACTGAAACTTTTGCAGTCCCTGACGTTTAATCTGCACCGTCAGTGAATCTAAATGTGGAGTAAAAGTGATGTTATGAACAGTTATGTGTGGGATTTAATAATCAACTTTAAAATAATCTACTAATGCGCTACTGTCTCAATGTAAACAAACACCTGCACCAATAGATATTAATTAGAAAAGATAAAGTGAATATTTTGACTGGGATTAGTTCATATTTTCACTTTGGCTGAAATAACAGCGCTGAAGTGGTATAAGTGAATTTTAACACACTGGAGTGGTTTTAACACAAAACTTCATCTTTATCCTTTTATCTACTTTTTCTATTTCTCATCTGTGATTCACTCTCTGATTACCGAACAGGGAGTGTATTTGTCTGAGCACCAAAGAAGGACAACTTAGTGTAAACAAGGCGTAAAATAAACTTGTCTATATTCTCTCTTTCACATTGATTGTAATAAGATGAAATGACAGTCAAAATTATTTTGTACAATTTTCTAATATTTAGTTACCAATAGAGCAGAAATCAACACTGTATAATGTTCTTACACCAAACTAAATTTTATGTTACAGTTTTTAAAAATTTAGCGGTTCATGGGCTTCGACCTAAAATAATATTAATATCACTGATTGCATTAAAGCTCATCAGATTATTTTTTAGCTTTAACCTTTTGAATATTCCTACAAACTCGTTTCTTGTCAGGATACTACATTTACGCATTTGGCAGACGCTCTTATCCAGAGCGACTTACATTTTTTAAAATTCATTATACATCTGAGCAATTGAGGGTTAAGGGCCTTGCTCAAGGGCCCAACAGTGGCAACTTGGTGGTTGTGGGGTTTGAACCTGGGATCTTCCGAACCGTAGTCCAATGCCTTAACCACTGAGCTACCCCTGGCCCGTTATATACTACAGCTATAAGGGGCCTGTGCATGCACCATTCGAATCATGGCCGACAGATACGCCCCACCCTGGAGGTATATCTGTAATTTTTGTGTCAGTTACTTACAGGGTCGGGTTGCCAGGGTCGATTGTATCTGAGCACTTGGGGGCAGAAGGACCTCGCTTAAGGGTCCAACAGTGGCAGCCCTGTGGTATTGGGGTTCAAACTGGGGACAGTCCAGCACCATGACCACCTAACTACCCCTGCCCCTATCACACACTGCTTGGTGGGTTTCCTCCAGGTACTTTGGTTTTCCTCTCAGTGGTGATCCCAGAGTCTAAGGATGTGCAGATCAATTGCCTGTCGTATATGCATGTTGGTGGCACGGTGGTGTAGTGGTTATCACTGACGCCTTGCATGTTGAGGGTTTGATTCCCGTCTTGAGTTTGTGCGAATAGAGTTTGCATGTTCCCCCCTATGCTGCTTGGTGGGTTTCCTCCAAAAACATTCAGATCAGAATAATTAGCATTTGCAAATTGCCCATGGTGTGTGTGTGTATGTGCATCCTGTGATTGATTGGCACCCTGTCCATGGTGTACCCTGCCTTGTGCCCCAAGTCTCCTGGGATAGATGGTATAGACAATGTGGGTTTGTGCAGTTGAACACTTTTTAATTTAACATGGTTTAGTCCTGGGGCAGTGGTGGCTCAGGCAGGTGAGGTTCTAAATTGCAGATAGGAGAGTTGCAGGTTTGCACCACTGGGTTGCCACTGTTGAAAGCATTCTTGGTGTTCACTCATTTTGATTAAGCAATCATTCAGAGCTTCAGAAATCACATTAAATATCACCTTGTGTTTCTGTTCTATCACTACAACTGTCATTCATTTAAGATGCACTGCATCTGCGCAGAAGTAAGCAGATAAAATTTAACACATTTATTTATAAATGAATTATTCAGATTATTCATGGATTAGTAACTGCTGTTTTGCATCTACTAGAAGTAGATAGATAGATATATAGATAAATCAACAGACTGACAGATTGATTGACTGACTGCCTAACTGATAGATAGATAGATAGATAGATAGATAGATAGATAGATAGATAGATAGATAGATAGAATGACTGATTGATTGACAGACAGGCAAATAGATAGACAGACAGATTAGTTGATTAATTGATTAATTGACCTAATTATCTAATTATCTAAATATTATCTAATTACGATCTAATTACCTAATTATCTAATTACGATAATTAGACTGACAGACAAACTGATTGACAGACAGACTGATAGATAGATAGTTTGATTGATTGACAGACAGAGAGACAGATTAATTGATTGATTGACAGACAGATTGATTAATTGATTGACAGACAAACAGATGGATTTACAGACAGATTAATTGATTGATTGACAGACAATTAGACTGACAGACAAACTGATTGAAAGATAGACTGATAGATTGATTAATTGACAGACAGAGAGACAGATTGATTGATTGACAGACAGATGGATTGAAAGACATACAGACAGACAGACAGACAGATAGATAGATAGATAGATAGATAGATAGATAGAATGACTGATTGATTGATTGACAGACAGACAGATAGATGGATTAATTGATTGACAGACAATTAGACTGACATACAAACTGATTGAAAGACAGACTGATAGATAGATTGATTGACGGACAGAGAGACAGATTGATTGATTGACAGACAGAGAGACAGATTGATTGATTGATTGAAAGACAGACAGATGGATTGACAGACATACAGACAGATAGATACATAGATTGATTGACAGACAGACAAACGGACTGATTAAATGATAGATAGATGGATGGATGGATGGATGGATACATCCATCCATCCATCCATCCATCATTGACCCAGACGCGAATTTCAGATATACAGCAGCAGAAGAGACAGTAACACACAGGCAGGTTGTAGATGTGATTACACACTGTATATCTTACACACAGTCAGTACACACAGGGTGAGAATCTGAGAACTGATCAGAAGTTACATGTGCAATGCTAAGAACAAAACAACCACAAGATATATAGGAATAAAGCATCTAAAGCACTAGTTAAAAGGGGGACTGATAGGTAAGATGAGGTTAATTGCAGTGGAGATAGTAGAAATAGTGTAAAAAAAAAAAAAAAAAAAAAAACAGCGCGCGTGTTTGTGTTTCTGCGCATCCCGAGCGCAGCATTGACGCGCACGCACGCGCCTGTAGAGATTGGAGCTGGTTAGCAGGTTCGGCGCTAGCGCGCGCACACACACACACACACACACACTGAGGATTAGCCAGCCTTATTGTTCGGTTCTGGTGCTACCTGTTAAACCTGTTAAATCTAGACCAGCACAGTCTAAAGCCGAGGTCTGAACGCTGCAGGTAAGATCCGTGTGTGTGTGTGTTTGTTTGTTTAGAGAATCCCGGAAGTAAACAGACGGGGCTCGTGAAACGCTACTTAGCTAGCAGGCTAGTTAGCAAAGTTAGCTGGGTGTTTGTGCGCGAGCGTCCAGGCTGTGTGGTGTTTACATCACCTCAGGAGGATGATTATTATATCACTAATCAATCGAGGATTATTTTTATTTCAGAGTAAAGACAGCACTTATCCAGGCATGCAGGACATTGTTGCGTTTTTTTCCACAAGAAAACATGTTCCCCAAAATGGCTGATTATTATTATTATTATTATTTAGAATTGTTTTTGCAGAAGATCTGCTTTAGGTAATAATAAACAGGGTCAGGTGTTTAAAACTGACATAAAAAAAAAAAACATTCACCTTTGACCCCCGTGATAAGAATAATTGAGGCTGAAGTGCAGATTTATAACAGATTAGTGATAAAGTGGCATAAAGTCTGAATCAGATTAGATTTATGATTAGACTCATAACAAACCACGTGTCTGTCTGGAATTTTAGATTGTAAATCAGATTGCATAAGATGTAATTATAATCCCTGCTTTAAAAGTGTTAGTGCTTTGATTTTATTATTATTATTGTTATTATTTTATTCAGATCATCAAACACATTAATCGCCCAAAGATAATCTGAGTAAACACAAACTCCAGTTTTTAAATGTTAACGATGATGATGTCGAAGGCTGTCCGAACCTGCTTGCCACTTTTTGAAAAAGTAATTACCCCCCAAACGTAATAACTGGTTGTGCCACCCTTGTGACTGCAATCAAGCGTTTGCGAGAACCAGCGCTGAGTCTTTTAACTCCAAAATCTTTTAAATTTATTTTTTTTTTTTATTACTTTTTTTTTTTTTAACCCATTCAGAGGTGGACTTTGCTGTGTGTTTCAGATCATTGTCTTAATCACTGCATAACCCGAGTGTGAACGGATTTTCTGTTAGAGCGCAGAGTTTACGGTTGGAAACTTGATTGCAGTTTTTGCCGCAAAGGGTGGCACGAGCAGTAATTAGGTTTAGGGGCAGTTACTTTTTCACATAGCGACAGGCAGGTTTGGACAGCTTTTTTTCCCCCCTTTAATAAATGACAATTTAAAAACTGTATTTTGTATTTACTCCGGTTATTAAAAGTTAGTTTGATGATCTCAATCACTTAAGTGTGACAAGTATACAGTTTTTAAATGATGATTACATTAATTAAACAAAATGGTATTTAAACCAACCTGGCCCAGTGTGAAAAAGTAATTGCTCCCCGCCCCCCTTTTTTGTTTGGAAAGCTTAGTTAAATTTCACTTGCCACTGCCAGACCTGTTGAATCAAGAAATCACAAAAAAAAGAGACTGGAGACTGGGTGAAAATAGCAATGTGGCTGAATTGAAACAATTCTGAAAAGCAGGGTGGACCAAAATTCCTCCAACGAAAAGATTTGTTGTCAGTTATCGGAAACGCTTGAACACAGTTGTTACAGCCAAGGGTGAAACAGCCAGTTATTACACTTATAGGGGCGATTACTTTTTCCACATAGGGCCAAGCAGTTTTCGACAGCTTTTTTCCCTTGTTTACGTTTGTGTTATATTAAAATTTGTTGGATGATCTGAATCATTTAGGTGTGACAAATATGAAAAAAAAAAAAACAGAAAAGGGAAAATACTCTGTCACAACATAAAGACTTTATTCAGGCCCTTTTATTATTTTTTTGTTGCATGCCTTAAATTAAAAACAATTTTAAGAGGAGGGAAAAAGTATCAAATGCAAACTGTAAGCGCTCACATACTCATCTTTGTGTAAAGCTTGACTCTAATTGGTTCCTCAGTAATCTTAAACAGCCAATAGGTGGCTTTCTTTTAAATCATTTTGCAATAATGTAATTATAGACGCTCTGGTTATTCAGGCGCAAAACTTTCCACTGTTCACCGTGTGTTCACAAAAAGAGATCCGATCTGTATCGCGGTTTTGTAAGTATCATGATTTTATCATTAAATAATTGCTCGTAGGACACAGAACACCGTGCTGCATGCTAATGTGTGAACTGTTCCTCCTGGTGGACGAGAGAGAAACTGTGGCATTTTATCACCTTCAAACCAAACATATATACATTTTTAAAAATGATTTAAAAATACTTGTGGAGTTTTGTGTGAAATTGTCACAGTATTTTTCACTGAAAAGACTTTAATTAACAAGAAAGTTTTAATATTTAAACCTCCACTCACAATTGGATTTAATCAGAATTAAAGCTGCACTCAGTTTCAGTCTTTTGTAGTTTTTATGACGTGACTGTAAAGGATCAGAGAGAGACTTTATGCTCACCCTGTCACTACATAATGACTGTTACCTCAGTAGGATTCGCTTGTGTTCTTGAAGCTAATGCTTAGTTTAATTGGTTATGAATCAGCAGTCACTCAGTCCCAAGGTTTTACTCAGATATGTTTTCTGTTTATTTTTATTTTTCCAGGACAGTACTGTTTAATAAGAAGCCACGCAGGCAGTTGATTGACAGCTGAAGGCAACGCCCTCGTCATCCTGCATTCCCTTACACTCAGGACGTGATCCAGCGTGAGAGAACGGCTCATGGCTGCTCCTAAACCTGGACTCTGCCTTTGCGGTGTTTGAAGAATCACTAGATGCTGTGACGGTATCCAGGCCGCCCGCTTCATCTACAACAACACTAAAAGGGGTGGAGATCGATTCAGAAAACGTGACGCGCCGGAAAAAAAAACGCACGATGCCGCGCTCCAAGGAGATCTCTGAAGACACACGGAGAAAAGTGGTGGAGGCTCACGAGTCTGGGAAAGGCTACAAGTTGATATCCAAAGCTATAGGGCTCCCCAAGACCACCATCAGAGCCATCTTGCGAAAGTGGAAGCGCTTCGGGACGGTCGTCACCCTGCCGCGGAGCGGACGGCCCTCCAAGATCTCCCCGACGGCGAGGCGGGAGATAATCCGGGAGGTCATGAAGAACCCCTGTATGACCTCAAAGGACCTCCAGGCGACGCTAGCGTCTTCGAACATCTGCGTCCACCAGTCCACCATCAGGAGGATACTGGGAATACACGGAAGGCCAACGCTGAGTTCCTTCGAGGGGAGCATGGCGGTACAGACTTCCTCCAGTCAGACGGGGGAAGGCGTCCTCGAGGAATCGGACGGGTCCTCAAGTCCGGAGGTGAAGACAAGCAAAAATGAGAAGCGGACGATGAAAAAGACCAACACTAACACTAACTCTGACGATAAAGGTGCCGGGAGTGAGAAGAACCGCGGACAGAAAACGTTAGATGAGGAAATGCCTCTAGCGGAGGTTAATGGTGGCTTTTTGGAGGAGGTGTCAACCACAAACCATAGTGACGGAGAGGGTGAGATCAAGAGTGAGGAGAGCAGCAGTGCAGGTGACGCTGCCAAGACAGTGCCGACACGCCCTGACGGGAGTAAGAAGCGCGGGAATGTCGAGACGGCAGACGCGGGTCGTGGCCGAAGCGGCGACACGACTGAGGAGTCCAGCGGTGTCTACAGCAGCGATAACAACAACACTGAGAACTGGGTCGAGGACATGGATTACATCAGCGCGCTCACGTTTTCCTGAATGAGCACGCAGGCTCTAACGGCACGGGGAGGACAACTTTACAAGTAATTAGAAACACCCAACAGAAAAAAAAAGGGGGAGGGTTAAGGGGAAAAGGTTAAGAGGTCATCCCTAAATTAGGGCCCAAAGTAAAAATATATATGTTGTAGAAAATATTCAGTTAATTATTATTATTATAATTATTATTATTATTGTTGTTGTTACTTTAATATTGTTATTATTATCGAAGAACACTTTGTGTAAAATTGAGTCCGAGCATTTTTTTCCTCATTGATTTTAACGTACAACACTTCTCTTTCGTACTACAATCAACATCGTCTTTTTTTATATTCATAAAGTAAAAAAATAAACAACAAAAAAAAAAAAGGCAAGTTCCTAGAATCGGACTCGGGTTTCTGCACCCCGTCGTCCCCCCTGTTGCATTTCAGACAATCCTGAGACAGACTAAAACCTCAAACACGATCTCTTGACGTTTCCTGAGTTGATTCATCCTGACACTATTATTACAAAAAGAACAAAAGACCGTTTGTCCGCTGCACAATGCACTAAGGCCTGGTCTTTGTATCCGGCTAATCGGGTTATCCCGGCTAATTTTAACCCCAACCTTGGCCTGATGGGGTCGAAAGGGAGGGCGGGGAGGCGGTGTGAATCGATGGGATAAAAAACAAAACAATCCTGAGTAAACACGTGTGCTCGGTTAGCGGCTCACTGCTGTTATTGGTTCAAGATTTGTAGCATTCTTTCACAAAGCTTCGCTCATCAGAAGCTGCTTTTTTTTTCTTTTCTTTTTTTTTATTCTATGAGCCAATGAGAATCTCTGGCTGGTACTTAAAGAAACAACAAAAAAATAAAGCGAAAAGAGGTTGAACATGTCGTCACGTGGATGCTAGAGACGCTCCAGTCGTACGTCAGACTCCTCATCACAGACTCTTACGTGTGTCCGCTTCATGTAATGCCTCAGTGTTTCCTTTGTTTTAATTACTGTTGTTTTAAATCTGTTCATGGTATGCATGTTTCTCCTCAACGCAAGGACTTTAAGGTCATGACATGAAGTGGCGTTTCTTTTCTGTTTGTTTTGAGTGGAAAGTTCTCGTCAGTCAATTAAACCTCCTAAAAAAAAAAACAGTATTAAAGTTTACTCTGTGTCTTGTTATTTCTGTCTTGTTTTTATTTTTTATTTTTGTGTGCTTTTATCGCCCTAGGTTTTAGAACCCTGTGTGTGTGTTTGTGCTTGAGTGAGTGAGTGTGAGATATGTTGGAAAAGGGTCGGTGGGTTTTTTTACGTCCCGGAGTGTAAATACTGTGCGTTTGCTGTCCTTGAACATTTCGCCCTTTAGAGGAGAATAAATGCTGATTAACCTCTGAAAGCATTTGGCTCGTGTTCGTGTTTATAACCTGATCTGGTTTAGTTTTCGTCAGGACAATACAGAGCTCTGCAGGTCGTAGACAGGATCTGTCTTTAATCCTGCTCGATTCTTTGTGTTCGGATGCTTGTTAGATCTTTGCGGCCTTCTACTCGGCGAAAACCCAATCTGAACTTGCTAATAGACTGCAGCGATCAGACTGCGTCTCTGCTCATAATCGGCTCGTTTATCTCCCCACAGAGTCGCGGTGAAACCCATTATTCAGGTGAAGGCGTTTAAGGTCGCCAAACAGGAAGTGTTTTTTAAATGCCTCATCTTGACAAATCTCGGGTCCGTGTAAAATTTAGAAGTGACAAACTACAAGTGAAAAAAGTGTGTGTGTGTGTATATAACAACCACCTGCTGCACCCGTAGATCTTGCAGAGGTAATGGAATTAGCTCCTTTAATCAGGCTAAGGGGTGGTGCACCAGGGTGTGTGAAACACTATCGGCGTGGGCCGCGCAGGACGGATCTGTGCACTTCTTTATTAAAGATAAGGCGCTTTTGAATGGACGATGTGTACGGTGTAGCCTGGAGACCACAGCAGAGAGGATGTGATATTTGATGACAACAACAAGGAGGAACTAAAACTTTACTGCAGAACAAATTTGTCTCGTGTTTGTGTATATGACCTGATTATAACCTAATCATTTTTGACGAAGGCTCTCGCTGTCTACACACTTTTTTTTTTTTAAATAGGGAGTTAGTTTTTTTTGTTTACTGGTTTAGTTTCTACAGTTTAGAACAATACTGATTTTTTTCTAAACTATGACATGAAACGTGGTATTAGGTAATTATTTAACAACAGTAACAGTCCGTTGTTATTCTAAGACATGAAGGTCTGCTGTTCCTAAACAGTTCTTGCAAAAACAGTATTGTGTCGAGTGCATTTGTAAAACCCATCAAGCACCTCATGATGAAACTGTTTCTGATGAAGACCTTCCCAGGAAAGCAAGACTAGGCATTCAGATTATGCCTCTGCTTGTTCTAAGAAGTTTACTCCTCTTTCGGCTGCTCCTGTAGAGGGGTCCCTACAGTGGACCATCCACTCTGCACACAACGTGGCACAGGTATTACACCAGATACCCTTCCTAAAATGGGATACCCTCCCATTTTATCCAGGCTTGGGACTGGCACTGCATGCAGTAAGCAGCTGGGTAGTATTTGTGTGTGGCAACCCATCGACAGCGGGGCTCGAAACTGAATCCTCAGATTCCCCCAAATCAACAGCGAGTTTAAGAAAGAAAGAAAAATCAGGAAAGATCATGAAACTCGAAGCTGTGTCCAAAGTGCTTCATTCTGGTTTAATAATTTTATCGAAATATTGAATTTATCTAAACGTATCTAAACGCTGGGTGTGATTACTTACTTGATGGAACGAGAAATGGAAATAAAATGAAATCTGCATCATGTTTTTACCCATCTTTATTTACAATTACAAAATTTGACAGAATCAGCATTTTTGCTAAATAAAAGGCACATAAGTTATAATCAAATTTAGTATTGTGTGGAGGACACCTCCTCCACTTGGATTTGGACACAGAGGCCATGCCTCCTCCACTTGGACAGGGACACAGAGGCCACGCTTCTCCTCCACTGGGAGAATAATAACTCTGCATTTGGATGCTCGAGGAAACTCGTGAGCGGTTTGTTAAATTGAACCCATGAGCACGACTCATTGCGGTCACATCTCCAAAAAACAGCGACATGTGATAACTCACAAGACATTGTAAGAGACTTGTGTAGATTAGGTGATAGAAACAGAAGTGTGTCGTAATTTACTTTTTACCAACCTCTGGGATTGTGTTACAGGAGAAAATGTGCTAAAAAAAAACGTGGTACATCGTGAAACCAACACACTTTGTTCTAACACTAGGACATAATAGTTTTTATTATTTAATATTTAAATCAGTTGACAAACATAACATTTACATTCAGCTGGTGCGCATCGCTATGGCTAAACCTAGAAAGTGTGTGTGTAACCTTCTTGTGCTTTCTACAAAATATTATCTTGCTCATTGCTAGCTTTTCACTTAGTAAGATGTGTAAAAGATCTGTTTTAAATAAAAATCATCCAGATTGACATTTTATATGACGAGCTGAGTCAATCAGAGTCAGTCAATTCAGAGTCAATGCTAAACAAAATGCCTTGGAAATTTTATCTTAAACTTAATACATCTTAAAAATCAGCAACATTAGCCAATGTCTCTATAGTTGCGTTCCGATCGGCCTGAGGTTCTCTGAGAAGTACACTAAACGGGGTGTTGAGCCGTGTGAAGTGTGATTCCAAACCGCAGCGAGCGAAACTGTTGAGTTCAAGGGGGAACTGCGAATGGTGTAGGGAACTGAACAACAGGTCTTTACATGAAAATTTTCCCATCAGTCATTGCGCCTCACTCACTCACTCGAAAAGTATTCAAATTCTATTTATTATTATCGAGGATGACATATTAATAGGACACAATAATTTACATTTTAATTTAATCAAGAAATCCTTAGTATTATGAAGTCTAAAAATTAATATTCAAAAATTCAATAATTTATTTTCAAGTCGTTTATAATTTATTTTCAATAAATATTGAATATTTAATGTCTGTAGTGTAATATTTCCACAGTAACAGCGACAGATCCGAGGTGTTTATGTTACCATGGTAACGCACAGAGTAAGTGACATCTGCGCTAGTGACTTCGCACGGTGTTTCAAATGGTGGAATTTTGTTGAGGGAAGTTCCATTTACCCACCTTCCCTGGGGAGTAGGGAGCACACTGTGAAGTACACTTCAGACTGGAACGCAGCCTATGAGGCCGTCAACTAATTAGAAGCTACATAGCTAAGACTTTAACTACCTTGTGACACTTCAACAGATGCATTGGATCCTTCATTCTTCTTAGATGTTATACAATGTCATAAGAACCAGCTAAATTGTTAGGAAGAAAATTATGGGAAAAAGAAAGTTCCCGAGACAAAATGTATGAATTTTATATTGTTCTACAAAATACTACTTTGAAGTGATGTTTGTTGATCTGGACGTAGCTTACAGTGTTGGCTTTACATGTGACATTTGTCCTGAAGTCCTCACACAGCAAAGTTTGCTCGGTTCATTGACTGAGAGTCAGGAACTTTAAAACACACAGAGCTAAAGCCTGATTTTGGTGTCAGCAATTTCTGGATCATGATGCTACATCACAAGAGAAAGAGACCCTCTGGAGATTAAGGGTTTGGTGATATTCGGTGCAAAGACGTAAAGTTCTAGTACTTCTACAAGTGTCGTGAATAGAAAACACAAATAGGCAGTTAACGCTGGGTTTACACTAGACAAGTTTTATCCTGAAACATGGGCACCTCAGTGTGTACCTCAAGAACAGTTGTCGTATTAGGCTGTATAGCTTAAATGTTTTTTTTTTTTTTTTTTAAGTTAATTACCATCTTATTCTGTGACACCTGTGAAACCCGAGCAGATCTTTACAACCGATAACGCACAGCGCTTCTTTCACGGGTCTCAGATTCCTTTTTACACTTGAACCCAAAACCACTGAAGTTTCTCGACCTCGATCTTTGGTTCTCGGCTCCGAATTTGATCCGCACCTGAGTCTAAATGACGCCTTTCCTGAGGGAAGCGAATGTCAGAAAGCGAACATGGTACAACCTGAAATAACCAAACGATATGGGTGTGAAAGCGGTTTAATTGCACAACTGAGCTTTAACGACTTGTCTGAGAAGAACAAGGTGGAGCTCAAGAGAAAAGCGGGTTATGTAATATCCTCCACACACATGCAGCACACACACACACACACACATGGATGGAAATGTGTCAAAGCAGCTGTCTCTGTTTCATATCCATGATATGAAGAACTGTTTCTAATTTAACACACACATTTCCATCATACTGTACATCCGTACCATACACACCTGTCTCACATTTCTCTCTCTCTCACACACACACACACACACACACCAGCGTCCTACAATAACCCCAGTCACTACTGAAGACTTGGAAGTGTGCTCTAACGTTCTCAAATATATTCCTTGGAGTTCATTTTCTATTAAATAATAAATAATGAAGTTTTATTTGCGGTAAAAAGGTTTTCTTTGTATATGTTTATCAGTTCGTTTTCTCTCAGGTTTTCTCACCAGAGAGTGATCACGTGATTGGCTCCTGCGCTCGGCTGCAACAGAAGACTGCATTCTGATTGGCTGAAAGTTGTGGGCTGATGACTGCTGCTTATACATATTCATGAGGCTCTTTGTGCCGGTCTGAGGTAAATCCAGAAGAGCCGGGGTTTTCACCAAGCGTGTGTATGTGTTCCTGTGTTCTTCTGAGATCACGTTTCCCCCCGTAGGTACGGACTCGGTGGAGATTAATGCTGAAAACATCCAGCAGAGACACGGAGACGCGCGAGAGGAGACGTCCAAATTAAGGTTTGTCTTTGGTTTTGTCTGTTTAGCTTCAGCCGCCATATTTTTATTGTATGATGCTAACGTGCTAAGGGCATGGATTAATTATTATTCAAATTAAATGTCACATTAATTTGTCACATACACAGTGTGAAATGTAGTGAAATGCTTATACGACTGTTAATGACCTGGAAGAAGGAAGTGTTTCACTGTGAGAAATAAAGTGCACTAGAGTACAATTATATATATATATAATATTCAGTCACTTATTATTATTATTATTATAGTAAATAGCATGTTTTTTTAAAAAATTGTTTGTCACATTTTCTTTCTTCAATTGTGAGCTAGAGTTAAGTTAGATAGATAGATAGATAGATAGCTGGATAGATAGATAGTGGCTTTGTTTAATATGTATGATTAAGCTGTTATAGTTAGTGAGTTAGTTAGCTAGCTACTGGGTTAGTTTAATATGTATGACTATGTTGTTTAGATAGTTAATTAGTTAGTTGGTTAGTAAGTCAGTGGATTAGTTTAATATACATATGTTTAAGCTGGTTAGTTAGTTAGTTAGTTAGTTAGTTAGTTAGTTATAGATATATATGCCACGCTCATATGAGGACTGTTAAGTATATATATATATATATATATATATATATATATATATATATATTTTTTTTTTTTTTTTTTTTGCCAAACTTCTTCCTGGTTGAACACATTGATTTATGAATGTATAGTTATCAGTTATGAATAAAGAGAAACTCGGGAATATAATAAATAAAATATCGCACACTGTTATAGTTAGTTAGTTAGTTAGTATGATTATTTACAGATTATGTATGATGAAGCGCTTATAAATGCCCCTGGAGATCCTGCTTGCTGTCAGCACCCAGCCCGGACTGCGCCTCTGCGCATGCGTGTAGAGAACAGAAAGCCCGTGTCGTTAATTCTCCTCCTGTTATTTCAGGTCAGTGTTATGCGCGCGCACACCGGACACTGGAGCCGCCGCCGCCGCTGTGCCTGCGCTCGAGACCATCATCATCAACATCATCATCATCATCATCCGGAATCACGAGTTTGAGAAAAGGAAGAAAATAAAAGGAGACCGCCGAGTGTGTGTGTGTGTGTGTGAGAGTGTGTGTGTGTTTTTTAATGGGACGGAAGTAGATCTCCCCCTGCGGTGTTACTGTCAGTCAGGATGATGCAGATCTGCGACTCGTGCAATCAGAAGCACTCTCTGTTCAGCGCCATGACGCGCTTCATCGGCGCCGTCAACAACATGGACCAGACGGTGATGGTGCCCAGCCTGCTCCGGGACGTGCCGCTGGATGAGGAGGACGCGGACGCGGTGGCGGCGGCGGCGGCGGCGCGAGGCGGGGAGGTGCAGAGCGCGGTGCACCCGGTACCGGCCGCGTACTTCCGCACGGGCGACATGTACGGCTACTACGTGCTGCTTAAGTCCATCCGCAACGACATCGAGTGGGGCGTGCTGCAGGGCGACGAGCGGCGCAAAGACCCCGCGCGCCTCGAGCCGGACGGCGGGGACCTCGAGCAGCTCTTCCGCTTCCACCTGAGCGGGCTGCACGCGGTGCTCGGGGAGCTCACGCGCAAGGCCAACACGCTGACCAACCGGTACAAGCAGGAGATCGGCATCGGCGGCTGCGGGATATGAACTCACGCACGCACGCACGCACGCACACGCACACTACGCACTTCTCTAACACGCGTTATTATTTCTAGATCAAAGGAAAAAATAATCCTTTATAACTCTTATTTGTACAGCACATTTATTATTGTTATTATTATTATACAGTAGTTTTTTGTAGTTGTTGTTGTTATTGTTGTTGTTGTTGATGGACTGCATTATGATTTCTTATGCAGTGTGTGTGATATGCGAACTGAGCAATGACTATCACTACAGCCACTAATCACCTTAAAACCAGGCCTTAAATCAGTGAAGAGGAATCTGATGATCATTCTGTTCAGGATGCTGAGTGATTCCTGGAGATCAACTCAACTCACCTGTGGGATGTGGGATGGGAGGAGGAGGAGGGGGGGGGGGAATCATGCTTAGTGTGTGTAAGGCTTTTCATGTCTTGTTTTATTATTTTTTTACTATCACAAAGCTAAAAAAGAATAAATTTGTATAAAGGTTGTATGGATTATGACTCGAGTGTTCATTAGTGCGTGTTTTTATTTTGCATCTGCAAGACAAATCATTCCCATCAGTTCTCACAGTCGCTGGTCCTCTGGAACACCTTCATGAGCCAGCAATAAAATAATAAAAATATTAATAGTGTTATGTAGCTCTTATCTGAAATATATCTGACCAATCCCGTAAATAATTACACCCTCACCTCGAGAGCAGTGCGACCAGTTACTCTAAGTACACGCAAGCATTTTAATTACTATATACGTATATATACACTCTTCAGGAAAGGAAAAATAGTATGATGCATATAATATTAATAATATTATCATAATATTGTTATAAATCTCAATATGTAATGAACAGCAATACAATTTAATATTAAAATATTTATATATCTAATTTTCCTAGTCCTGAAGTATGTATACATTTTTTTGGCTGACACCGTAGGCACGGTGGCTTAGTGGTTAGCACTTGCACCTCCAGGTCGAGGGTATAATTCCTTCTGTGTGGGTATTTATGTGTGTGCCCTGCGATGGATTGGGACCCCGTTTAGGGTGTATTCCACCTCATGCCCTAAGTCTACTGGAATCTAAAGTAGGCTCCAGGCCTCCATATTCTCCACACATGTCCAGCTGCAGCCATAAACATGAAGTGGTATAGAATCAGAATCAGAAAACTTTATTGATGATGAGAGAGTTCATATATATATATATATATATATATATATATATATATATGTATGCGTGTATGTGTGTGTGTGTGTTTATCTTTTAGATTTAGATTCTCATCAATCCCTTGTGGATGTGTGTTGCTCTTCAAGGAAAATAATAATCCCTGATGGTGTGACGTGATGAAGTGGAGAAAACAGTCGATGTGACAAACCTGAGTTTGTTAACCGTTCCTGTTTTTTTAATTATCAAGAGATAATAAATAATCCATCACATTTTCAGACCAGTGAGAATCCAGATTCATAGGAGTAAAACTCCACAATTAAGCATTTAACATTTATATTTTTTATTTATATACACATTTTTCAGATTTAAACTGAAGGCCTTTAGTCTTCTCTAGCACCATTAGCAGTATAGATAGATAGATAGATAGACATTTTATTGTCCCTGTAGGAAATTACAAACATCCAGTAGCAAGGATAGTAATACAATACACAAGTAGTTGCATTAGCAAGATCGTTAATCCATACTTCAACTAAATGGATAATGAAAACACGTATAATACAAAATATACAAAGTAAAAATATATAAAAACATTAAAACATTGAATTTAATATGTGCAAAATCTAAACAAATGAGGATGTATAATCTGTGGATTATATTGTCGCTCTAGCACAAAACATAAGAAAGCTAAATTAAGACACCGGACACGTTCTGCGCTCGAGTGCATAATTGAGCGCCGGAGCCTCCTGGTCTCGACTGCTTTGCTGTTTTGTTTGTGGTTTCAGTCTATTCAAACCTGTTCCAACACACACTTCGTTTCTGGACAGGCCATAACGTGTCCCGTCATTGTTCAGCTCACACGATATGAACATGCCATAAACCCACAGCAGCTGTAGATCATCACGTACCAAAGGGATGATATACAAGTGCTTACTTTCTGTGCTGTAAAATAAACAGCTGATTATGGACGTGTCGTAAACTGGCACCCGGTTTGGTAAAAGTCATTATCTGACCATTTTGATACATACACATTCACATTCCATACAAACTAAAATATATTTTTTTAATTGTGTAAAGCTGCTTTGCGGCAATGACAACTGTTAAAAGCGCTATACAAATAAAATTTAATTGAATTAAATTATCTTATCAGACGTCGAAAAGCAGAATAACTTTGACTGAACGTTAGCATCGAGTAATTTTGGACGAGGAAGTTGATATAGTTTTAATTGAAGTTAAAAAAAGAACAAAAAAAGGCCATAACACATTAATCATTAACACATTTATGATGATGAGGATGGTTTACATTATGTTTTTGATGTCGGTGTTAAGCTAAGCTCTTACCTTAAACAACCTGAATACTACAGATATGTCCAACGCTTCGTTCATGTATTACCAAGACAAACGTTAAGAGTTTAGTTCGCTAGCAAAAATGACCTAACTATTAGACAATGTTTAGTTGAATTAATCCTGAGCGTTTCATTTGTCATATTATAAAATTTATATTATAAAATCATATTTGAAAATTTGAATTTAAATTAACAAGAAAAAATAAACACAATTTTGAGAATCTTGTCAAGCGACAAAGGAATTGTGCAACTAGATTTTAATTTTATGCAGGTATAATCGATCGTTACAATCCAATGCACAAAAATGAAAACAAACCATGTGGTGTCATCTTCTTCTGTCATTTATAACATTGCAATGAATGTACATTCATAATAGACAAAATAAACATAAAAAAGTTTTGGTAAAACAAATGATACCAAATTTTTTTTCTTTTTTGCAAACCCAAATTATAATTCGTACATTAAGAACGTATGGTAAAATTACTATCATACTCAATAAAGTGGTACTTAATCTTGGATAACCAAGCTCAACGCTTCCTAAGGGGCGCCGTGAATGCATGTGAAATTTGCCATGTGATTGTGTGGAGCTGATATGTCTCATTGTGATTGTGCTTTTTGTTTTCACGCTATCACGCCCCGTTTAGACGACGCTAGCAGGGAGAGAGGCGACTGAGCGCTTTGACTTGATGCAGCAAACCGTCATCTCCAGGCGGTTTGCCGTTGCCAGGAACAACATTTGGAACAGATCACAAACAAATGCTGATTGCCCTCAGTCTGGAAGGCCAAAAGTGACGACGCTTAGACACTAAGTCGATTGCATCGTTTGCGAAACGCTGCCCCTACCGCCGCTGGTGTTCCAAAATTAAACATCATAAGTCGTCAAACTGTTCTGACATCAAGCTGCAGCTGGACGTGTGAGGAGGCCGTATCATGGGCCTATGTCGACTCTACAGCGTCTTAACTTTGAACGTCTGGACACAGATTAACATATAAAATTTTACTTTGACAAAAAGAAATATACCTGCAACTTTTCTCTTGTTCATGAGCATTCTGTACATAAAGGCTTTACGATAAGGGAAGCAGCTGAGATCATTAGCGCCTCTGGTGAGTGTACGTAATGAAGTTTGTCCGTTTAGCTATCTAGCAGCATGGCGCCATTTTGATTAGCGCAGTATTTAATTCATACTCAACTAGGTAGTATTAAAAGCTATCTACAACGACTAGTGTTTTGCATCAGCGCTTTTAAAAATAAAATTAGACAGACCATGCCCACATTGACACTGCTCGCTGTAGTGTGGACTGTCTGAATGTTGTCTTACATATAGTACAAGTATTTTTAAGGTGGAGTCTATGGAGGACATATTTACTACATGTCTTTTGGGAAGACTCCAGGACAGGAGACGAGTTCTCGATGGTGCTGCACTGTTGCACTCTGGCATGGCGTGTGTATATACAGTTCCTCCCTTAGACATTTCTTCCTCCCTTAGACATTTCGCTGTGAAGTAAACACTCGTGTCCTTGCCTCAGAGTGAGTGCGCTATAAATAGGTATCTCCCAGTAAGGTATGAGTAACAGCTTAGAGTCCTACTCAGGTCAAGATGCTAAAAAGAGCTTTGATTTTGAGCTTCTCATCAAAATCTCTCAATGTTATGATGAAGATCGCAGTGAAAGATCTAAATCGGTCTGATCAGCTAGCAGGTAGACTATCCTTGTAAACTCATTCATTCATGTATTTATTCACATCTCCACTAAGCACTTCCTGTTGAGTGTCCTGGTGGTAGAAGTACACTCATGGACAACCTTGACTTGTTTTTTGGAAAGCGTGATAAAACTTGAGAACACGGGGGCACTCAAAAGCAGGAAGAACCTGACAGGAACCCGAGGTCAGGATTAAACCTGGAACCCTGGAGCTGTAGGACTGAGAACAGACTGAGAATGAAATCTGCCTTAAGTGATTTAAACAGGAAGCTAGTCTGGATGAACTTTAACCATGCGAGTACCCTCGCTCTTTAAAGCGCAGAAGACTGCGGGAAGTCTTGCGCGATCTAAAGCTCTCTCGGTCATCCATATCAAAAGCATAATCACAGAAAAGACACGTATTCGCTTAAATCCACACCAGCTTTTTTTAAACGCTCGCGACAATCGATAAATGATGGATGCTTGAGGAGCCTTTTATAATCTCGTTGCCCCGGTTTACATCATCTGCACCGTGTCTTACCGAGCGTAAAAAATGAGTTCGAGGTCTCCTGGCAGAGATAACAATCTGCCAGAGCCAGTGTGAGCTTCACAAGGATATCTAATAATGGTAGACCTCTATACGTGATACATATGTTCATGATATAACAACACAACCATAAAGGGACGTATCATGCAAACGTCTGGGTTTCAGAAAGTAGACATTAAAGGACACCTTTTATACAAAATTCACATATTGTTAGTTTTTGTAGTTATTCAGGTGGGTCTCCAGTGAGTCTGTGTGTGTATATGTGTGTGAGAAAAAAAAAATCTGTCTTTCCTAAACAATACAGTAAGATTCCCCCCTAATGTAACATCATATAAGAAGACCCTTCTCCCATGACTTGTTGCTCAGCTGTGCTGTTTTATGGAGGGCATGGCTCAAGAGTATTTCATTTGCAAAAACACTGAAATGCGAGGTGTTCCAGAGAGCTGTGTTAACTTGTTAAAGTAATAGTAAAACACGGGACCTTTAATGTGGGCACCTTACTGCTTATATATGTGTTTTAAAATGTATTGTTTTTTTACACATAGTGCAAAGTGATGCAATTTTCATCATTAGCTTGTTTAGGGAAAGAATAACGACCTTCTCTTTGTATCTCGCCTTCCACGATGTAATGACTGCAGTCTAGCACTTGAACCAAACCCTGTGAGGATCAACCTGGAGACCAGCTCCCAGCCCTGGAGATCTGCAGCAAGGAGAAGGGCCTGTAGGACACTTGCCCCAGCTTTATCACACCTGAGTCATCTCATCCAGGAAGACTGTAGGAGGAGAAAAACCAACCTGCATGGGGTTTTTCTAACCTCTGTACAGCAACAGCATGTGTGATGAAACACCAAGTGTGTGTTTTACAAACAGGTGGAAAGTAGATTTTCAGTTTAGCGCCTCTAGTGGATAGAAGAATAATTACAGAAATATTAATCTGTAAATAGATATAGGATGTTTTTAGCATTTTAATTGTGTCACTGCTGATTCTGTAGACAAGCGAATCGATATCTGTGTGCTTTACAAATGATGGCGTGCATTTCATATACGACTGAATGGCCAGCATTTTACAACAGCTATGATGTTATATAAAGTATGCTAGAAGTTGAAAAGTGGTATTAAAGCTAACTGTAATTGATATATTTATTTTTTGTGAGATGGTTTTTTTAAATATGTCCCTGTATGTACAGTAGAAGCTTGATTTTGCTAATTAGCAAGTATTCTGTAGACTGAGTTGGCTGTGCAAAACTAGCTAAAATACGCAAGCTAAAAAGACACAAAGAGAGGTTGATTTGGAATTTTGGCTGCTGAACAAACATGTTAGTGTGTTTCTAAACCATATAATTTCATTTTTTGATTTCTTTTGGAATATATAAATGTAGAAGTGTGTACAATTTAACTAGCAATAGAAACCAAACACAGAAAAAACAACAACAACATGGCTAATGGTAAGTTTTATGTCAGTTATGTAATTCTATCATTGCTGTTAACGTAAAGTTGGCAAGTGTTTTTTGATCTTGAATGCAGGCACTAGGAACATCTGAGAACTGAGAACTTGAGCTCGGCAGCTGCGGTGGATTTGCTTACCAGGTGTTTTCTTCCAGAGTCGTATGTCTGGCTCAGGATTTGGAAGGAAGTCTGACTGAGGAAGTGACTAAGTAACGTGAGGTAACCAAATCTCTGTATTATTTTTATAGCCTTAATTTCCAAATCTCTAATCTAAGTTCTATTCCTGATTGTTGGATTGTCTGAAAAAAATAGTGTAATTGGCCAAAAACCAGGGGATGGGATAGAACTTTTAAAGGTTTGATTTTTTTTTTTTGCTTTAAGCTTTAATATATATTTTTTTAATTAAGCTTTTGTGCTGTAATTGTAACTTTAGAAATATTTTATACCAAAGTTTCAGTCCCTGGAGATCTGCAGCAAGGAGAAGGGCCTGCAGGACACTTGCCCCAGCAGTTTTCCTACTGGAAATTGTGAGAGTTAAAAAAAAACAAATATGCCATATTCTACAGTTAAATTACACCTACCTGTGTATATAGCTGTGCTAATCAGCTAGTACGCTAGTTTGTTAGCTCAAAAAATATTGAATGAAAGAGATTTCCTTGACATTTTGTAATTTCCAAAAATTTCCTATAGTTGTAGATTTTTCAAATGTTTTCGTAATGGTTAAAACAACATAGCCAAAGTTACATTAACAATTCACCAAACCATAAAGACCAGATTAATAAACATTGACAATTTACACGTTATTTTTTTAGCTTGCTAGTTAGTGTGGGATTTAATCTGCAAATCTAAAACATTTTAAAATAATTATTTTTGTAAATTTTCGATATACATTTTATGTTGTTTTATTCATCTATCAAACTACATACAGAATAAAAAATTTTAATTGTTAGCAAACTGCATATCAAAATTAGCTGGTTATGTTTCTAGTTTGGACTTCCTTTGTACAATTGTAATTTCCTGCTAATTAGCTCACATACTGGTAAAAGCAGGTAAAAAAAGGAAGTTTCCAAGATTTCAGCTTGCTAACTAGATGTTCGGCAGTTGTCGTTTAAACATTTAAGAGTTGAAGTAATAAAATATAAAAAAAATGTTTTAATGTTAAGGACGTTTTCTTTTTTTGTGGTAGGCGTTTTGAACAAAAAGTGAATTGCGTCAGACCTGCAGTGCCTTCTGGGTAAGTTCAACTTGTGAAATATGCCAGTCGTGTTGATCCCTCATCCGACAGCCGGCTAATAAACTTCAGTCAAGCTGCCGAAATCACGGAGCGGCCGTTACGACGGCGACGGAGGCTGAGATCGCCCCGAGGTGCAAACGGGGAGGGCAAGTCAACGAGGGCGCTTTTAAAAACAGCAACGTGTTTGTCAGCCTGTTCGGCTGATGTAATAACAGCCTGTGGCGTGAAAGATTTTTCCACACACATCGAGAGAGAGAGAGAGAGAGAGAGAGATTCCATGGATCTGATAAATAATTCAGAATTTTAAAGCCGTTCAGATTTCCACATGTGTCCGTCTCAGGTTTCTAACATCCGAAATGTTCGACTTTACGGCTAGTTAGTGTGACCTCACTATAGACTATAGAAATCTTCACCAAAGTTTGTGGCTTCTGTCAACCTTTCTCAACGTGCTAATTGTGCAAATTTTGCTAATTTTCATCGAGCACAAAGGCATCTCTGTTATTATTATGCTAATCATGTATTGGCTATAGGCTGGACTGGGGTCAGACTACCAAACCAAGTTTTTCAGGAGAAGTCTGGAATATTATATTTGTTTACTTATTTGTTAATTTAATATTTATCATATATAAAAATTATTCCACAACCTCAAGGTTGTTAGCAAGCTGTAAATGCGCTCAATAAAATTACTAGTGCAATGTAGCAAAGCGCTAGCATGACTTTGGATTACGCTAGCATGGGTTATGCTAACTTCAGTTTTCAAATATCAACAAAAGCACAACAGGTCAATGTTCTAAAAATTAATTAAATTTCCTTTTTTTTGGGGGGGGGGGGGGGGGGGGGTTGTCATACATGCTCTTTAAAACAGACCGCTCGGAAATTAGGACGTAAATGGCGTCAAACTAAATTGTTAGGATTTCAAAAAGCATGGAAGGAGAGCATCCTGAACTATAGAAAAGCTCTTAGTGTAGCTAGATTAACATATCTCTCCACTCTTATAGAAAATAACAAAAATAATCCTAGATTTTTATTTAATACCGTAGCCAAATTAACCAGAAATAAGACCACTGCAGAAATCTCCACAACAACATCATGCAATAGTGAGGACTTCATAAACTTTTTTAATAATAAAATTGTAAATATTAGGCATAAAATTGAGGCTTTGAAACCAAACAATGTAATTGATGCTTTATCTCTAAGATTCTGAAAAAGATAGTAGCGGAGAAGCTATGCTCATATTTACATAGAAATGGCATACATGAACTGTTTCAGTCAGGATTTAGGCCTCATCACAGCACAGAGACAGCACTCGTTAATGTCTGTAGTAAATGACCTCCTATTGGCCTCTGATCAAGGTTGTGTAACCATGCTTGTATTACTCGACCTCAGTGCAGCTTTTGACACCATTGATCATAGTATTCTTCTTCACAGATTAGAAAATGTTATAGGAATTAAGGGTAAAGCCCTCTCCTGGCTCAGATCCTATCTGACCGATCGGTATCAGTATGTAGACTTAAATGGTGATTATTCTGCATGTTCTCTAGTGGAGTTTGGTGTTCCACAGGGTTCAGTTTTAGGCCCACTGCTTTTTTCCCTTTACATGCTTTCTCCGGGCAACATAATTTGTAAGCATGGTATTATTTTTAACTGTTATGCTGACGACACACAGTTATATGTCTCAGCAAAACCTGATGAGATAAACCAGCTTACTAAAGTTGAACAATGTGTGCAGGACATAAGAAATTGAATGCTAATTAACTTCCTTTTGCTTAATCCAGATAAGACAGAAGTTCTAGTCATAGGACCGCGTACAGCTAGAAGTAAGATTCTAGATCACTCTGTAACTTTAGATGGCTTTTCTGTTCCATCAAGTGCAACAGTAAAAGACCTCGGTGTGATTATAGACTCCAGCCTTTTATTTGAAACTCATGTAGATATGATTACCAAGATAGCATTCTTTCACCTCAGAAATATTGCCAGTGCCCTATGTCTGGTTGTTCAACTAGGAGTCCTCACTAGAATGAGAAGATATGAGCACATTACATCTATCTTATCTTCACTTCATTAGCTACCTGTAAAATTTCGCATTGGTTTTAAAATACTACTTTTGACATATAAAGCATTAAATGGTCTCGCACCACAGTACCTGAGTGAACTGCTAGTGTGTTACGATCTGCCACGCCTACTTCGATCAAAGGATGCAGGCTGCTTATCAGTACCGCGTATTATGAAAACTACAGCTGGGGGCGGAGCTTTTTCTTACAAAGCCCCAAAATTATAGTCTTTCAAATAGTGTTCGGGACTCAGACACAGTCTCAGTGTTTAAGTCCAGGATAAAAACATATTTATTTAATCAAGCATTTTTATAAATAGATTTGCCATAGGTAAAGGAGCAGATCTGGGGGACTCATGGTCGTAAAGTATTATGGTGAACTGATATGTATGTCCTCCCCACTCTCATTGATCACTCAGGTTTGTTGACGGTGAGGTGATTGGTTGCTTTACATCTCAGTTCCCTCTCATGTCTGTGTTTCCTTCTGGCTCTCCCTTTTAGTTATGATGTCATAGTTAGTCCTGCTGGAGTCTCTGCTTGCACTCTACAGTTAATATACATTTAATTTATACATTATATGACTGTGACCAGACCTAACTGTTAACTCTTCTCTTCTGCTCTCTCTCCTGCTCTTCCCCCCCCCCCCTCTCTCTCTCTCTGTGGAGCTACACATGTCGTTCCTGAGTTGCCAGTGATCCAGACTCCCTCTGCCCTCCGGACCTGTCTGACCCATCCTGGTGCCCCGCTTCTGGTTGGAGATCTCGTCACATGGATGCCCCGTGTGTCTCTTTGGGATGCGTCTCGTGTCTGGGGATGGTTCTCTCTACCTAGAAGACGGTTCTGGCCTCGACTGGTGTTGGCAGCTGTTTCCCTGAGGACTTGACCGTTCGATAGTTCAGGACTGGAACTTTATACAAGTCTATCTGAGTTTTCAATAACTAACTGGACTCTATATTAACATCAATTAACATCAACTGTTATGCTGAACTGCCTGCCAACTAACACACAGTATGAATGCAGATCAATTCCTGCTATCTGTTATCACCCAGATGAGGATGGGTTCCCTGTTGAGTCTGGTTCCTCTCAAGGTTTCTTCCTACTACCATCTCAGGGAGTTTTTCCTTGCCACTGTCGCCCTCGGCTTGCTCACCAGGGACTATCTGACCATTTTGATTCATACACATTCAAATTCCATACAAACTTAAATAATTCTTTTGATTGTGTAAAGCTGCTTTCAGACAATGCCAATTGTTAAAAGCACTATACAAATAAAATTAAATTGAATTGAAAGACAGGAAGATAACAATAATAGTGTTGATGATTGGGTCTGATGGTGGCCGTTTTGTTTCCTCTGAATTAACAATGTACTGTATATTAGGACACACAAGGCGTATGCTAAGCGTGTGTGTGTGTGTGTCAGAGCGGATACTGCTTAATTGAGCTTGACAAACGGGGGCGCTAATCGATCTGTAAATAAATGTGTAAACAGATCCGGCTGTATTTATGTCACGTCCTCTTAATAAACCTGCGGCAGGAATGTTAATTATGCTAATTAAGTCGTGGATCTGCGAGAAGCTCCGTGTTTGACCGCTGGAGCTGCGTTTAATACTCGGGGTGGGTTTACGTGCGACGTTCAGGATTCAGTGTTAATATATTAAAGCAACTGAGCTTGGGTCAGGTTTCGTGTGAGAGCGGAGAGATCTGGAGCTGATCCCAGGTCAGCACTTTACACACTGTACATCAATAATTCAGTGATCTTCCTCAGAGAGGTGTTCTGTTACCACCTAATGCTAATCGGTTATTTAGGCTAGCTCACGAATATGGACAGATGAGCTAGCCTGTTTACTAGTAATAAGAATTTAGAGTTTACTTCAACACTAGCTAGAGTCTAACAGGAAGTGCCAATTAAGGAGGTGGGGTTCTTGTGTCAATCACTGTGAAGGAGGCATGGCCTGTTTGCATCTGTTAGTGAAGGAGGCCTGTGTGTGTGTGTGTGTTTGTGAGACCTATTAAAGGAGGCATGGCCTGTGTGTGTGTCAGTGTCAGTAAAGACAGTGTGGCCTTTGTGTATCAGTCTCACAAAAGGAGGCGTGGCCTCTTCTCATCCTTCACCGGTAAATGAGGAGAGGCCTGCTTGTCAATCACACTGAAGGAGATGTGGCCTCTGCAAGTGTCGTCTCAGTAAAGTAGGTGTGGCCTATGTGCATGTGTGTGTTTCAGTCACAGTAAAGGAGGTGTGGTTTCTGTTTGTCAGTCACAGTAAAGAAGGTGTGGCCAGTGTGTGTCAGTCACAATAAGAGGGGTGTGGTTTCTTTTTGTCAGTCACAGTAAAGGAGGTGTGGCCAGTGTGTGTGTGTGTGTGTGTCAATCACAGCAAAGGAGGTGTGGTTTCTTTTTGTCAGTCACAGTAAAGGAGGTGTGGCCAGTGTGTGTGTGTGTGTGTGTGTGTCAATCACAGCAAAGGAGGTGTGGTTTCTTTTTGTCAGTCACAGTAAAGGAGGTGTGGCCAGTGTGTGTCAGTCACAATAAGGGAGGTGTGGTTTCTGTTTGTCAGTCACAGTAAAGAAGGTGTGGCCAGTGTGTGTGTGTGTCAATCACAGCAAAGAAGGTGTGGTTTCTTTTTGTCAGTCACAATAAGGGAGGTGTGGTTTCTGTTTGTCAGTCACGGTAAAGAAGGTGTGGCCAGTGTGTGTGTGTGTGTGTGTGTGTGTCAGTCACAGCAAAGGAGGTGTGGTTTCTTTTTGTCAGTCACAGTAAAGGAGGTGTGGCCAGTGTGTGTCAGTCACAATAAGGGAGGTGTGGTTTCTGTTTGTTAGTCACAGTAAAGGAGGTGTGGCCAGTGTGTGTGTCAGTCACAGCAAAGGAGGTGTGGTTTCTTTTTGTCAGTCATAGTAAAGGAGGTGTGGCCAGTGTATGTGTCAGTCATAGTAAAGTAGGTGTGGTTTCTTTTTGTCAGTCACAGTAAAGGAGGTGTGGCCAGTGTGTGTCAGTCACAATAAGGGAGGTGTGGTTTCTGTTTGTCAGTCATAGTAAAGAAGGTGTGGCCAGTGTGTGTGTGCGTGTGTGTGTCAATCACAGCAAAGGAGGTGTGGTTTCTTTTTGTCAGTCACAGTAAAGGAGGTGTGGCCAGTGTATGTGTCAGTCATAGTAAAGGAGGTGTGGCCAGTGTATGTGTCAGTCATAGTAAAAGAGGTGTGGCCAGTGTATGTGTCAGTCATAGTAAAAGAGGTGTGGCCTATGTGCATTTGTTTGTTTCAGTCACAGTAGAGGTGTGGCCAGTGTGTGTCAGTCACAGTAAAGGAGGTGTGGTTTCTGTTTGTCAGTCATAGTAAAGGAGGTTTGGCCAGTGTATGTGTCAGTCATAGTAAAGTAGGTGTGGCCTATGTGCATGTGTGTGTTTTAGTCACAGTAAAGGAGGTGTGGTTTCTTTTTGTCAGTAATAGTAAAGGAGGTGTGGTCAGTGTGTGTCAGTCACAGTAAAGGAGGCGTGGCTTTTATGTTAGTTCCAGTGGAGGGGGCATGTCCGCTATAAATTTTGGTTTGTCAGGATGTATAAGGTGATGTAGCGGTCAACGAAGTCGTTTGTATGTCTGCGCTGGACTAATGTCATAGTGTTATTACTTCTTCTCTCTGTATTTCTCTTTCTCCTTCTCTCTCTTGTTCCTCTCCTTTTCCTGAGAGCTTTCGCTTTTTTAAGGCATGCAAAATTGTCGTATGTGGCTGATTTACACCAGAGAGAGAGAGAGAGAGGGGGGGAGGCCGAGCGGAAAGGGTAATGAGGGAAAGAGCATGATGAAAAGAAGAGGCGAGCAGGGAACCGGAGGAAAGGGAGGCGTGAGGGAGCTGTAATTGCCGGCTGCCCGGAGACCAGGAAGAAGTGTGTTGTGTGTGAGTGTGAGTGTGTGTAAGTATGGGGTTGGGGGGAGGGAGGAGTGAGTGGTGGAGTGGAGCGAGTGTGAGAGAGTTCATGTGTGTGTGCGTGCTTTGAAATTAGATCCGCTGCCTGGTACACGGTGCCTAGGATTTTGCACAAATCACTCCTTTCTCACGCTGTGTGCGCGCACGTGTGCATGCACTAGCTAATACTTTCCCTACAGAAACGCATCACACTAGGATCGCTAATCGTCTGATTTTGTTCATCCGGCCAGTAAATGATGCAATCTGGTGTGACTCCAGCGTTTAGGTTCATGTAGATGAGTCAGAGGAAGCGGATGTGCAAGAAATTAAGCGTTTTCATGCGCCGTGTTCTCCTCCAGTCAAGGATCCGGGCGGGTGTTACTCGCGTCCGGTGTGTGACCGCTGCTTAAGGGCACAAGGCCGCTTGTCGTTAGCCAATCAGCAGTCAGTCGTGCGGAACGAGATTGTGGCTCATTTTCAGCACAATTAAATTTTGATTAATGCCTCGCTCGGAGAGAACGCACGTCTCGACAGGTCAGGAGCTCGCAGTGCGGGAGACTGGAAACTGCCTCTGTGTGTGTGTGTGTGTGTGCATGTTAAAATAAATGCAATCAGTTTGGCACAGCTTTGGACTCATTTTGCGCTCTGCTTCCCGCTCGTTTGCTATGTGAGATGCTTTTCTGCTCAACACGTCTGTAAAGAGTTGAGCTCGTCTCCCTCTGGACCTGGGTATAAATGATTTTTCCGCATTTCACGGCACGGCTGATTGGATACTGAATGTCCAGGTGTTCCTATTAAAATGGCCTATTAGTGGATATAAAGATTTTGTTGTTGTTGTTGCAAAAACCATGGTGGTTTAAGGATAACAGGTATGAGGACCCTCTGTTGCAGTGCTCTGTGTGTGTGTGTGTGTGTGTGTCCTTCGGGGCTGTCGCAGGTTGTGAAGATGATGAATTGCGGTGATAAAAACACACACACTGCCCTTGATCCCTTCTGGTGTTTACCTGCTAACTGCTGCATATCTAATCGCTAGACGTGGGACTGAATGCTCCGCCCCCTCCACAGGATTATTGATTGGTTAATACATGCTCGTCAGTGGGACTGATTAAAGCCACACCCACTCTCCCTCCTCAGCCATTAATCAGGTGTGTGATTGGCTCTCTTGGGAGACGCTGGCGTGTCAGTCAAAACACAGACAGAAGAGTAAAGATTGTGTGTGTGTATGGAGGGGGTGACTGAAGGAGGGTGAATTTTTTCTCTCTCTCTCTCTCTCTCTCTCACAAACACACACACACACACACACAGAGCATGGTTAAAGTTGTTCAACACTTGATTCAAATGGTTAAATTTGTAAGAACGCTTATGCTAGGCGCCTGAGAAACATTTACGCTAACAAGCTAGCACATTACCGCTTGTTTTTAGACAATTTAAGGGCTAAATATTAACAAAAAATGTTAGCATTTTCCTCAAATATGTTTACTAAATTACTAAAAGACTTCAAATCAAGTGCTTATTAAAGGTCCACTGGTTCCACAAAACACCTCCTGATCAACCTAGCGACAGCTCATAGATAGCAGTCAATGCTTAACGTGTAAGGCGTTATTTTATCAAAAAACTTTTACAAATATTAATACTTTCAATTGTTAAAAAAATACTACTATTTTATCTTAGAATAAAATATATTTAAATGATCAGCTAGTCTGCTAGCTAGCTTGTAAAATTAATAATTTTATCCACTTTTGGTAGCAACTTACCTGAGGGGTAGCTCAGTGGTTAAGGCATTGGACTACGGTTCAGAAGATCCCAGGTTCAAACCCCACAACCACCAAGTTGCCACTGTTGGGCCCTTGAGCGCGGCCCTTAACCCTCAACTGCTCAGATCTCAGATAAGATCTCTGGATAAGAGCGTCTGCCAAATGCCTAAATGTAAATGTAACTTATTATCTTTCTAATGTCACTTTGTCTTTATATCGACCTTTATCACGTTATTAGCTAGTAAGAATTAGCGTAGACATTAAAAATAATGCTAATAATGATTTAGCTATCATGTCGTTAATCAAAATTGTAATTTTACCCACATACCTGGAAATGTTAATAGTCTTGACATTTTTATTACAATTCTACTATTACTGTGTTTATATACCATTTGTAAAATAATTATTAGCTACATGCTAGCTAGTTCATCCCAAGTCAAAAATAAAAATTAAAGCTTAATTTCCATAGGAATGAATAGTTAAGAATTTTGTCATTTTTTTTGTCGTCTTTATATCGTCCTTAAATTATTTACTAGCATGTTAGCTTATACTTAGATTGTTTTTTAATCAACATAGTGTTTTGAATATTAATTTCCCAACTCCTCTAAGTTAAATGTTGGTCATTTTGTCATGGTTAGAATTTTCACTGTTAAACACATTGCATTTGTTTTGTTAATTAAAAAATAAATAAAGTTATTAGCTAGCATGCTACCATGTACTAAGCAAATTCCTGGATAATTTTTTTCAACACGGTAACAACAAGAAAATATTAATAGTCTTCACATTTTATTGTTGTGTTTGTTTCTACTACTATTGTTGCTGGGCCTATATATAAAGCTATTAGCTGTGCGCTAGCTAGCCCATATTCAATTTCATCTATAGGTTTGTACTTTATTATGTTATAATGACACAAATCTCTGAGGAAAATGTGACATTGCCACCATCATTTCGCTCTTACTCAGTTGACGTACTCAGACTGAAATGTTATGTAGCTAGCTAGCTTGTGTCAGCACTTGATGCTGCATAGCTGCTTATCAATATTGTTCCCGCACCTGATTTTTATTTATTTAATTATGAAAGCCCACCTGTGTAAAAAACACACCGGAGAATTTTCACAGACAAAGAAATAGAGACGTAAAGAAGGCTGAAATGGAATTTTCCACAAAAAATGTTCCACGGCGACTGTGCGTAGCATCCTGAGGTGAAAGGAGAGATCAAGGCGTAGGAGGGATGACAGAAAGAGTGGGAGGGATAATTAACAGAGGTGTGTAATAGAGTGTGTGTGTATGTGTGAAGGGGGGGGGGTCCTGTGAGATGAGTAGGTTTACTCTGCGTGTGTGTGTGTGTGTGTGTGTGTGTGTGTTTGTGTGTGCGCGCACAAAGCTAAACTGTGTGTGTGTGAGCACATTTTTTTTTTTTTTTTGCAAGCTTCCTCTCTCCGGTCACGCTCTTGATTAAATCGATCTTGCTGTCTGATCTTTCATTTCCTGTTCTGCTTACTCCATCTTTCTCTCTCTCTCTCTCTCTCTCTCCTCCACTTATAATTCCTGATCAACTTCCTGGTGTTGCCAACTGTCAGGCATCCTCTGGGTCAAAAAGAGCAAGGGTTTAGTACGAAATTTTAATTAACAACGGCACTTCTAGCTCTAGGCGCAACAAGTTTTTAGCTCTCTAGGGAATTTTGAACATAGCTACACTAACTATAGGAGAATACTTCAGCAAATGTACTAGCTGGATATTTTGCGTTACGTTGCTAAACATTATAGTGATACTACATTGTATAATTAACAATGCTAATTGTCATGTTAAATACGTTTTTGGCAAGGTTTGGAATGTAAATATAATAATTTACTCAATTGGTAAACTAGCTAAACACCGACCTAGCTATAGTGTCTACACACACTCGTCTTTCACCTCACACTCTTTTTCGCACTCGCTAATAAACGTCATTCGACTTTAGTTCAGTCAACAACTAACCTTAGCCGCTAGTTAATTGAGAAAATTGTGAGCCAAGATTCCAAAAGCGTCTGTAATTAAAATGGTTACATTTAATACATTATGTTGTTTCATGTTACCGGCTCGATGACACACCCATGTCATTACTATATACATTAGGGACAGGAATCCCCAGGGAACAACTGGTACAATATTATCGCGATACCTCGCAAGTGTGATTCAGTTAGTTTTGTGATTCTATAAGTATTATGACTTTATAATTATTCCAAAATTCCATAGTGATTATATGATAGTTTACAGGATTACAGTGGAACTGCAACATATTACCGTCTCAAATGCAAGCAATGTATATGAACAAAAAATTAAGATAAAAAAGAATGAATTGCCACACAAAGTGATACATAACTACATCTATTTTTTTATCCCATCTCTATCATGTATGGTCGTAAAACTCACTTTAGCCATTATTTGACGTTCAAGACTTGGAAGTAAGTTAGCATTTCTTTCAGCCAGGTCAGGTTTTAATTCCAGACCAAAGATTATTGTTTAGCTAGCTAACTTTCACACACAGAAAAGACACAAGTATGTACTTGATTGAACCCTTGATGATGGAATGTTGTGGGTGAAAAAGTAAAGAGAAAGAGAGAGAAAGAGAGAGAGAGAGAGAGATGGATTGATGTGACATAATCTAACAGCTAATTCTCCCCCCTTGCTATATGCTAATCCCTAAATGAACTTAAGCTCTGACTCACTGTGCTAAATACATGTCAGTGAGTCATAGGGCATGATGAAGAACAGACTGTGTGTGTGTGTGTGTGTGTGTGTGTGAGAGAGAGAGATACTTGTGGTATGACCGTTTTCTTCCCAGCAGCCATTAGTTCCTGTCTCTGCTCAATGACGTACGCGGCTATCAAGCAGAAACTAGTTTTGTTCCCTCGTGAAAAACCAGGAAATGAGTTCACGTGTACAAACATTTAACATTACACTTCTTAGTGTAAAGAGTGTATCTTAAGTGGTGTGTGTGTGTGTGTCAGTTTTATGTCCCTATGTCAATATGGGCGGAGCGTAAACAAATATACGACCGCAAATTCAATCGTGCTATCCTTACAACTGATAAAAGAGGCTAGTGATTGGCTGCAGTAGTTAACGATACAGCGGTAGTGCTAATACTAGCAAACTAGCACATAGCTGCGATTAGCTAATGATTATGTTCGAGAGGTGAAGCTAGCGTTTTATGTTAATCCGTACATCAGGCTAAGGTTAAATTTTTTTTGCTTTGGTTAAATAACATTACAAATCTGTGTGTGTGTGTGTGTGTGTGTGTGTGTGTGTGTATAATGTGTGTTTGTAGAGGGTGTAGAGGCTATCTACCATTAATCTGAGCCCAGCATAGTGCATCTGATCCTTTAATCATGTGTGTGTGTATGTGCTGTGTGTGTGTTGATCCTTTAATCATGTGTGTGTGTGTGTGTGTGTGTGTGTGTGTGGTGTGTGTGCGCGCATGTATTTTATAACTAGGTCAGTGTGCATTGGCCTTACTTCCTTTCATCCCCTGAGTGTCCAGCAAATGAACCGTGAAACACACACACACACACACACACACACACACAAACCGACTCACACACACACATTATCTGTGACGCCAGGGTGACCCTGGGAATCGCACAGATGAAGGCAAATCAGTGAAAGAAAAATGCACATGGAGTAGACGCTTACAGATCAACCAGAAATGGGAGGGGTCTGTGTCACAGGGGGAGGAGTCTACAGTAACTCGTATTAACTGGTATTTTAAACCCAGGTCGGGTTTTAACCTACACTTACAGGAGCACGTGATCAGTCCCTCGTGTCTCGTGTAGTCTCTTATGTGGCCATATTGCAGGAAATGAATGCTTGTGGGCGTGGCCTAAAACATTACCTATAGTAGCTTTAAAAACTTGGTAAAATGGAAATGAAACATCAAACGCTAATGAACTTATTCTAGGCAATCTTTTAGATTTGTCTCTTTATCATATCATCACCTAGCATAAACCTGGGACGCAAAGCTAAGAACAGGAACGTCATAGGAACATTTTTACAATACAAAAAAACGACAAACTCTGTGACATTGCATGACCATGCACATTAGCAACGGCTTCTTGTCATGCTAGAGGTGGCTGTTCATCAAATCGTCTTATGTGTGTCACATTTAAACAACAGCAACAAAACCCGTAAGATTGGTTACTGAGCTAGCTTAGCAATCGAGATCTGGAAGTGAACAGTGACCGGGACATTTCCTCAGATTTTTTTGTGACATCACAACCTGGACTCATGTGTAGCCCCGCCCCTGAAGACTCCTGGGAAAAAACTTAATGTGGTCTGTTGTAAGTCAGGGAGAAAGTGTTGCATTTTATTTTATTTAGTAGAATTTACCCCAAACACCCGTACAGTGGGGCAACTTTAGGGTGAGAAGTGAGAAGCTTCATCTGATCTCCGAGGGTCTGCTGTGGCTCCTGAATTAGGTCTCTCACACACAGCTAATGCTAAACACAAACATACGATCACAAATTTAATCGTGCTATCCTAACAACAGTTAAAAGTGCCGAGTGACTTGGCTACATTAGCTAAAGATACAGCGGTAGTGCTAATATTAGCGAACTTGCACAGAGCTGCGATTGGCTAATAATTACTGTATGTTTGGGAGGTAAAGCTAGCGTTTTATGCTAACCTGTACGTCAGGGTAAGGAAAAACAAGTAATGACTTGTGATTAAGTAAAATCTCTCTGTGTGTGTGTGTGTATGTGTGTGTGTTTTCATTTGCATGTTAAGCTTTTTGTGTGGATTTGTGTATTTGCCTGCTCACAAAAAAAGTGCTGTAGGTAAAGAGTTGTTTACATATGCATGCACACACACACACACACACACACACACACACACACAAACACACAGCTTTGTGTGTGTGTTTATTTGCATGCATGACCTGTGTATACTGTGAGGCTTTTTGTGTAGATTTGTAGATTTGCCTGCTCACAATTTTTTTTTTGGAACTTTACAGTTTTTTCTGATTGCTTAAACAGTAATAATGATTCCTGTAGCACAATTTCTAAAATTATTAATAGTTGTAGAAAAACTATTCACTGAGTTTGCAAAATTAAAAGCACAAACACTGCTTTGCACACAGTTTGCACTTTTATAACACACAATTTGCAAATGTATAAATACAATCTAATCCACAGCACTCCTTTTGCAGAACTGTAAACACAACTCAGTACTTTACACACAATTTCCAAATTATCAGAACACTCCTAGTAAAACTATACACATTTATGGACATTTTTTACACTTTTTGTGTAACTGTTTGACCACACTGCACATGTGAAAACAGTTTTATATAATTAGTTCACTTTGCAATCAGCTTGAGCACTATAAATAAGCCACAGGTAAGCTTTCAATGTGGAGAACAATGGAGGGCAGACTGAGAAGAGTGAGAATTAGAGGAGGGCGAGGAAGAGGAAGAGGACGAGGACGTGAAGGAGCAGGTGGAAGAGGAGGAGGACAAAGACTAGGAGGTGAATTTAGAGGAAGAGGACAAGGAGGTGAAGAGGAAGGAGGAAGGATAAGAAGAATCAGAATTCCTGATGACATCAGAGCAACAATAGTAGACCATGTAATCAACCATGGAATGACCCTAAGGGAAGCTGGCCAACGGGTTCAGCCTAACCTCAGCCGCTACACTGTAGCAAGTATCATAAGGACATTTCGAAATGAGAATCGGTTAGTACAGTTACTTCATACTACAGTAAGTTTTCTAGTAGCACCATACCCTAATGAAAAACAATACAGTACTTGACATGTAAAAACTGAATTTGTTACTTTACAGAGTTGCTAGAAATCCAGCATCTGGGGGCAGACAAAGAATGTTCACTGAAGAACAAGAGACTCATATAGTCAATATGGTGTTGGCCAATAATTCCATTAGGCTGCGAGAAATACAGCAGCGCATAATAGAGGATACCATCACATTCCAAAACATAAACAACGTGAGCATCTCTGCATTATCTAGTGTACTGGCACGAAATAGAATAAGAATGAAACAAATTTACAGAGTCCCTTTTGAAAGAAACAGTGAGCGCATAAAACAACTGCGATATGAATATGTTCAGGTAAGCTATAATATCATTGGTACTGAATGTGGAAGTCCATCCTGTAGTGCTGTGTATGAACCTGCTGTGCTGCATTTGTTTTGTCTTTTCCAGAGAGTGATGGAGCTAGAGGCAGATGCCATGGGTCATGAACTGATTTATGTAGATGAGGCAGGTTTTAACCTAACTAAAACAAGGAGACGTGGCAGGAACCTTATTGGACAACGTGCTATAATCAATGTGCCAGGACAGCGTGGTGGTAATATAACTATGTGTGCAGCTATGAGTCAAAATGGTGTTGTGCACCATCATGCAATCCTGGGCCCATATAACACTGCACACATTATTACATTCCTGGATACCCTATATCATACACTCACTAATGTTCAGAGAGCAGAGCAGATGAGATATGTTATCATATGGGACAATGTTAGCTTCCATAGGGCTGCTTTGGTCCGCAACTGGTTCACAGATCACCAACTCTTTACTGTACTAAACCTCCCCCCATATTCTCCATTCCTGAATCCAATCGAAGAATTCTTCTCTGCCTGGCGCTGGAAGGTCTATGACCGTCATCCCCATCAGCGCATGGCTCTTTTACAGGCAATGGAAGAGGCATGTGAGGATATTGACCAGGCATCATGTCAGGCCTGGATACGGCACTCAAGAAGATATTTTCCACGGTGCCTTGGACAAGAAGACATTGCTTGTGATGTCGATGAAATTCT